>NC_061096.1:64561288-64583788 GCF_015104395.2 Macrobrachium nipponense
CCTTACTGTTAGCGGAAGCCCTTACCATCCAAGGTGCCCCATTCAGAAGCGCTATCCTTACCAAGGAATTGAAAGAAACTGCTAAAAACTTGAAAGCAAACCAAGAAATAACAATAAGAGGGGCAGACAAAGCTGCAGCCCTAGTGCTTATCAAGACCTCTGAATATTACCAGAAACTGGACCAAATACTGATTGATCAATCCAAATTCAGAAAAACTAACAAGAACCCCATCAAAGACATCTGACGAGACATTAATAGGACGGTCGAAAGAATCAATGCTGCTAGGAATGCTCCCAGGTTTGTCCTTGCCCAGGGTGACTTCAATTCAGGGTATATTTACGACACCGTAAAAACCCACTAGACTCTCCGCCCGATTATAAGCCAAATCCCAACCCCGACTTACTAAATTGCGAAGAGACTCAATGAACTCCTCATGCCATATATCCCTGACAGGTATTGTTTACAGTCATCTACTGACTTTTTACGTAAACTTCGAGACTCTCCGTCTACAGGTATCATCGTCTCTCTTGACGTCGAGAGCCTCTTCACGAACGTTCCAGTTAACAAGACGATTGAACACATCCTCAATAGAGTATATAGATGTAAGGACACATAAGCTTTGAACATTCCCAAGGAAGCCCTAAAAGCCCTTCTTGAAATATGCACTAAGAAGGCACCATTCACAACCCACAGAGGACATCTTTATTGCCAGATTGACAGCGGGGCAATGGGATCCCCATTAGGGGTTCTATTTGCCAACTTCTACATGAGTGTCATCAAAGAAGGGTTTTCAATAAGATTCCCTGCCCTCCCCAATACTACCGCTACATAGACGACACCTTCATAAGAGTCGACAGAGAAGAGGACCTTGAAACTTTGAGGAAGACTATTGAAGAATGCTCCGTCCTCCGCTTCACGTGTGAACGCAGCGTTGACGGTGCCCTACCTTTCTTGGATGTTCGGGTACAACAGACCCCTACGGGATACACCACCACGATTTATAAGAAACCAACAAACCCGGGTCTATGCCTTAATGGGTGTCACAGACCCCGGAGGTCCGCTACAGGTTCGATATTATAATAAACAAAAAAGATTCAACACCAACAGTTGAAACTGGGGATACGAATATAGAAAGAAACACAAACATAACAAAGATTTATTTACAAGCTTACTAACAAAGATAAATGTAGAATAGTTTCTCCTATTTACATAACAAAAGTAAAATCTTACAATACGTGAACTGGGGAACCAGTGAGCCATAGAAATACTTGCTGGCCAGTTTTGCAGCTGTCGAAAATCAATGCTCGGAGCGACGGCTTCACAAAGGAAAGCTGTAGAACTTTAGAAATCTTCTTGACTCCATACTGCAGAAAGCAATGTCTATTCTTGATACTCGAAGGGCAGGTTACTCCTCAAAACCAACTTGTAGGACGTTTCTTCTCTGAAGGCTTGCTCAACGTAGAAATACCTCTGCTGTTCTCTCTCTAACTGGACGACTTGAGTCGAATCCGATTAAACTCTCATGCGCCTTCTTCCTCTCTTATCCTTCGTCTGTTCCTTCTTCTCTTATCTCTCTCTGATGATCTCTCACTGATGATTTGATCTCTCCTACTTCGTCAGTCGTATATATACGGCGATCTGGTGGGGCGGGGCCTACAAGCAAATTTCGCAGACTCCCGAGACAACAGGAATGTTTTAGAAAGATCTAGGCGAATAGTTACATCATAATACGTGGCGACATGTCGGGGCCTGTTGAGTTCCATATCCCACCTGGCGATTCTAGAATAATCATGAAAACAGGCACCTCCAACATGTGTGCAAATGCCTCCTGGCTGCAGACCTACTTGAAAATGTATTTTCCTTTCCTTTAATATATTTTACTTCGCTTTAGAGTGGTTACCATGACACGTTCCCCCAAAAGAAAAAATAATGAAATCAACCGATTTATTTTTTTAAAGAAACAAGAATCAAACAGCAGGGGAACAATTCTGCATAAAGCTTTAATCCAATCGAACACGCACACTTCTCCCTTCACTCACCCACTCGTTCCAAAATAGAAAACTGTCACTTTTACTCGCATTGCTATTACTAGAACTGAAACCTTTACTGCTTTGTACTCTACCAGACGAAGGATTATTTCGCATCTTACTGACTCTTAAATTATGAGTCAGACTATATTCGTCTGCTAGCCTAGTTGTTCCTGCAAAAGATACTTCTCGCCTATCTTCTATATAAAGCTTAATCTCAGGGGATACGTTATCTTTGAAGTTTTCTAACAACCCTAAGTTCTTCAAACCATCAAAATCCTCAACTTTAGCAGAAGTTAACCAATCAACAAACATCCTCTCTAACTTCTTATCATATTCTACATACGTAATATTCTCATCCTTTCTCAAACTTCTAAATTTTTTACGGTACGCCTTGGGTACTAAACTGTACACACTAAGAACAGTTTCTTTCACAATATCATAATCATCACATTCCTCCTTAGACATGCAACTATACACTGTAAGTGCCCTACCACTCAAAACTGACTAAATATAGAGTCCACATTTCTTTAGGAGAACCTACTCTTTCCATTAACTTCTCAAAACACATGAAATATTTCGTTACATCTTCCTTATCAAACTTTGGTACCAATTTCAACACTGCACTCATACCTAAACTATCAGCTCCATTTTCGTTCTCGCCTGTCTGACTGTTATGAGTACGTTGTTTTAACTGAGCGATTTCCAACTCATGCATACGTTCTTTCTCTTTCTTCCTGCTGTATTAACAACATTTCTCTCTCTTGCTGCATTTTCATTACTTCTCTCTCTTGCTGTATTTTCAATGCTTCTCTCTCTTTCTCTTGCTGCATTTTCATTGCTTCTCTCTCTTGCTGCATTCCTCTCTCAGCTGCTCTTTTATTTCTCTTAGCCGCACTTTCTTCTCTCTCATACTTTTCTCTTTCTTTCTTTTCAACATACTCATGGAGATCATTCCCCTTTAGACATAGAAGCTTACCAGACTCAATAAACTCTTTTACCATCTCACTCATTCTGGTTCTTTCTATATTCTCCCTGTTTCAATCTGTTATAATGCCGATACCTTGGCCAAAGGTCGCCAATAATGTCACGGACCCCGGAGGTCCGCTACAGGTTCGATATTATAATAAACAAAAAAGATTCAACACCACCAGTTGAAACTGGGGATACGAATATAGAAAGAAACACAAACAGAACAAAGGATTATTTACAAGCTTACTAACAAAGATATAGGCAGAATAGTTTCTCCTATTTACATAACAAAATTATTTCTTACAATATGTGAACTGGATAAACAGTGAGGTAATGAAATACTTTCTGGCCAGTTTTGCAGCTGTCGAAAATCAATGCTCGAAGCGACGGCTTCACGAAGTAGAGCTGTAGAACTTTAGACGTCTTCTTGACTCCATACTGCAGAAAGCAATGTCTATTCTTGATACTCGAAGGGCAGGTTACTCCTCAAAACCAACCTGTAGGACGTTTCTTCTCTGAAGGCTTGCTCAACGAAGGAATACCTCTATCGTTCTCTCTCTAACTGGACAACTTGACTCGAATCCGATCAAACTCCCGTGCTCCTTCTTTCTCTCTTATCCTTCGTCTGTTCCTTCTTCTCTTATCTCTCTCTGATGATCTCTCACTGATGATTTGATCTCTCCTACTTCGTCAGTCGTATATATACGGTGAACACTCCTGAGACAACAGGAACGTATTAGAAGGATCTAGGCGAATAGTTGCATCATAATACGCGGAGACACGTTGGCGTCTGTTGACTTCCATATTCCACCTGCTGATTCTTGAATAATCATGAGAACAGGCGCCTCCAACACGGGCGCGAATGCCTCCTGGCTGCAGACCTACTTGAAGAAAGTACATTTTCATTTCCTTTAATACATTTTACTTCGCTATAGAGCGATTACCATGACACGTTCCCCAAAAGAAAAAAAATGAAATCAACTGATTCATTTTTTTTGAAGAAACAAGGATCAAACAGTAGGGGAACAATTCTGCATAAAGCTTTAATCCGATCAAACACCCACACTTCTCCATTCACTCACCCACTCATTCTAAAATAGAAAACTGTCATCAGGCTACTCATTCTGAAAAATCTCTAGAGAGGCTATCAGCTACAACATTATCATTTCCTCTTAATGTTTCCTTTCTGAACTCTAATTGGAAACTTGGAACTTCTTAAGCACCTCTTGAGTTTTTCTCAAAACTAACTCCTCTCTGAGACACCGTTACTACGAACACAGGCGGTGGCCATGGCATGGGGCGTTCATTATAATTCTGAAGCAAGTTTACATGCAGCCACTTTGCTCTACGCTTACCCATATCGATTAGATAATTTAGATTTCCCCTCTTCTCTACAATTGGAAAAGGACCTTCGAACTGTAAGATAAAGAGAGAACTTCTTTCTGGACAAATACACAGAACATTCTTTCTTTCTCTCTAAGATTATGTTTCCGTTTAGTCTCCCCTTGACTTCCACTCTCGTTCTCCTTCGCTAGTTGCCAAGCATCTCTTAAATTGTTTTTATAATACTCCAGATTAGTTATGTAGTCCTCACTATCATCTTTAAGCACTGAATTACATTTTAGCATATCCAAAGGACCTTTAGTGGTGTGATCGAAAACCAGCTCGAAAGGACTAAATCCTGTAGTGTCATTCGGTGACAACCTTAAAACTAACAGAACAAATGGTAACTTTTCTTCCCAGTCATATTCAAAGTTACTACATAGTTTTCGTAAGCAACTCTTTAACGTTTGGTGAAACCGCTCCACAATGCCTTGTGATTTGGGGTGATAAGGTATGGAAGTTACGAGTTGAATGCCTAACTCTTTCATTCTATCCTTGAAATATTTGGATACAAAATGACTACCAATATCACTCTGTATAGTACGAGGCAGACCAAACTTAGAAAAATAAACTAACAATCATTTAACTACGGTCCTTGCGTTACAGCTCCTTACGGGTATTGCCTCTGGATAGCGGGTTAGTCTATCAATGATCGTCAACAGATAAATACTCCCTCCCTTACTTCTAGGCAACGGTCCAACCATATCGATAACTACATTCTTAAAAGGTTCGCCTACTGAAGGAATATTACACAATGGAGCTCTGGGAATTACTTGATTCAGTTTCCCGGCAATTTAGCATTCATGACAGTTTAGAACATACCTCTTTATGTCACTCCTCATTTTAGGCCAAATGTACGCCCTACTAATACACCGGAAAGTTTTATTTATTCCCAATTGTCCTTGCTCATCATGTGCTAACTACAAAACTAGTTCACGAAGCTTCCTAGGAACCACTAATTGTTTGGGGATTTCCCCTTCACTACCTGACTTAGGATGAACATAATGACACAAAACTTTGTCTTTCAAACAAAACGTTCCTTTACACACATTATCGAGATCATCATCCAGCTCATATTAAAAAATTTGCGTTAGTGTTTCATCCTCTCTGTGAAACTTGACCAGCTCATCCTTATTCAAAAGCTTTGTGCCTAATTCATCACCGTAACTATTACTTGATTCCACTACATTGACTACGTTACTCTCGACAGCTACACCTTACGTTTGGCTATCACTGTCACTGATAGAGTCAGGTCTCTTAGCCACACTTATGCCAAGTTCAACCTCGCCACCTCTATCACACTTGTTCGAATCCACGGACTCACTCTCGTTCGAATCCACGAACTCACACTCGTTCGAATCCACGAACAAATTATGACCGTGGTCTATGTCTGTATCTAAAGCTGACCTAGTTACCACCATTTCAGGCACTTGAATCTCACTCACAACAAGATTCACATTCTTGAATAAAGTTAAGTCTTTACACACAATAATTTCAACGCCATCAACAGGCAAACTGTCAACAACTGCAATTTTCACTTCTCCTGACACTACCTGACTTTCTAAGTTCAACTTCAACAAAGGACAAAGAAAACAAGTGTTAGGAAATCTACCTAACATGAGTTTTTTTTCCATATTGATTTCTGCCCTGTTTGGCACACTCTCTCTCCTAATTAGTGAGACAGCAGCTCTTGTGTCTCGAAGCAAGACTACTTCTCTCGAATCTGCTCCTTCTGATAGAAATTCACAAAAAAATTTCCTAGTTCATCTCATCACATTATTCCTACTTGACGAAAGGTTAACTAGAGACACTGGTTTCTTAACGTCCTTCCTTTCTACTGATCAATATCTCGCAAAATGCCCTTTCTCATTACATCGGAAGCAAGTTAATTCTGATCCACTAGATGCCAGTTTACTCTTATAAATCTTAGACGTATGACCAGGTTTTCCGCATGTATAAAAGGAATAGTCACTATTACTCGCATTGTATTACTAGAACTGAAACCTTTACTGCTTTGTACTCTACCAGACGAAGGCTCATTTCGTTTCTTACTGACACTTAAATTATGAGTCGAGTCAGACTATATTCGTCTGCTAGCCTAGTTGCTCCTGCAAAAGATACCTCTTGCCTATCTTCTATATAAAGCTTAATCTCAGGGAATACGTTATCTTTGAAGTTTTCTAACAAGTCTAAGTTCTTCAAACCAACAAAATCCTCAACTTCAGCAGATGTTAACCAATCAAAAAACAACCTTTCTAACTTGTTACCATATTCTACATACCTAATGTTCTCATCCTTTCTCAAACTTCTAAATTTTTTGCAGTACGCCTCGGGTACTAACCTGTACACACTAAGAACAGTTTCTTTCACAATATCATAATCATCACATTACTCCTTAGACATGCAACTATACACTGTAAGTGCCCTACCACTCAAAACTGACTGTAAATATAGAGTCCACATTTTTTTAGGAAAACCTACTCTTTTCATTAACTTCTCAAAACACTTGAAATATTTCGTTACATCTTCCTCATCAAACTTTGGTACCAATTTCAACACTGCACTCATACCTAAACTATCAGCTCCATTTTCGTTCTCGCTTGTCTGACTGTTACGAGTACTTTGTCTTAACCGAGCTATTTCTAAATCATGCATACATTCTTTCTCTCTTTCTTCTTACTGCAATACTAACAGTTCTCTCTCTTGCTGCATTTTCATTACTTCTATCTCTTGCTGAATTTTCATTGCTTCTCTTTCTTTCTCTTGCTGCATTTTCATTGCTTCTCTCTCTTGCTGTATTTCTCTCTCAGCTGCTCTTTCATTTCTCTCAGCCGCTCTTTCATCTCTCTCATACTTTTCTCTTTCTTTCTTTTCAACATACTCACGGAGATCATTCCCCTTTAGACCTAGAAGCTTACCAGACTCAATAAACTCTTTCACCATCTCACTCATTCTGGTTCTTTCTATATTCTCCCTGTTTCAATCTGTTACAGTGCCGAATACCCTGGCCAAAGGTCGCCAATGATGTCACGGACCCCGGAGCTCCACTACAGGTTCGATATTATAATAAAAAAAAAAAATCAACACCAGCAGTTGAAACTGGGGATGCGAATATAGAAAGAAACACAAACAGAACAAAGGTTTATTTATAAGCTTACTAACAAAGATAAATGCAGAATAGTTTCTCCTATTTACATAACAAAAGTAAAATCTTCTAATACGTGAACTGGGCAAACAGTGAAGTAATGAAATACTTGCTGGCCACTTTCGCAGCTGTCGAAAATTAATGCCCGAAGCGACGGCTTCATAAAGGAGAGCTGTAGAACTTTAGACGTCTTCTTGACTCTGTACTGCAGAAAGCAATGTCTATTCTTGATACTCGTAGGGCAGGTTACTCCTCAAAACCAACTTGTAGGATTTTTCTTCTCTGAAGGCTTGCTCAACATAGGAATACCTGTATCGTTCTCTCTCTAACTGGACGACTTGACTCGAATTCAATCTAACTCTCGTGCTCCTTCTTCCTCTCTTATCCTTCGTCTGTTCCTTCTTCTCTTTTCTCTCTCTGATGATCTCTCACTGATGATCTGATCTCTCCTACTTCACCAGTTGTATATATACAGTGATCTGGGGGCTGGGCCTACAAGCAAATTTTGCAGACTCAGGGACGTTTAAGAAGGATCTAGGGAAATAGTTACATCATAATACGCGGAGACACATCGGCGCCTGTTGGGTTCCATATCCCACCTGGCGATTCTAGAATAATCATGAGAACAGGCGCCTCCAACATGTGTGCGAATGCCTCCTGGCTGCAGACCTACTTGAAGAAAGGGCATTTTCCTTTCCTTTAATATACTTCACTTCGCTATGGAGCGATTACCATGACACGTTCCCCCAAAATAAAAAAAATGAAATCAAATTATTTATTTTTTTAAAGAAACAAGAATCAAACGGCAGGGGAACAATTCTGCATAAAGCTTTAATTCAATCAAACACGCACACTTCTCCATTCACTCACCCACTCGTGCCAAAATAGAAAACGGTCATCAGGCTACTCATTGTGAAAAATCAGCTACAACATTATACTTTCCTCTTAATGTTTCCTTTCTGAACTCTAATTGGAAACTTAGAACTCCTCTTGAGTTTTTCTCAAAACTAACTCCTCTCTGAGACACCGTTACTACGAACACGGGCGGTGGCAACGGCAAGGGGCATTCTTTATAATTCTGAAGCAAGTTTACATGCAGCCACTTTGCTCTACGCTTACCCATATTGATTAGATAATTTAGATTTCCCCTCTACTCTAAAATTGGAAAAGGACCTCTGAACTTATAAGATAAAGAGGGATAATCTTTCTGGACTGATACTAAAACTTTATCTCCTACATAGAACATTCTTTCTTTCTCTCTAAGATCATGCTTCCGTTTAGTCTCCCCTTGACTTCCACTCTCGTTCTCCTTCGCTAGTTGCCAAGCATCTTTTAAATTGTTTTTATAATACTCCAGATTATTTATGTAGTCCTCACTATCCTCTTTAAGCATTAAATTACTTTTTAGCATTTCCAAAGGACCTTTAGCGGTGTGACCGAAAACCAGCTCGAAAGGATTAAATCCTGTAGTGTCATTCGTTGCCAACCTTAAAGCTAACAGAACAAATGGTAACTTTTCTTCCCAGTCATACTCAAAGTTACTGCACAGTTTTTGCAAGCAACTCTTTAACGTTTGGTGAAACTGCTCCACAATGCCTTGTGATTTGTGGTGATAAGGTGTGGAAGTTACGCGTTTAATGCCTAACTCTTTCATTCTATCCTTGAAATAATTGGATACAAAATTACTACCATTATCAGTATGAGGCAGACCAAACTTAGAAAAATAAACTAACAATCATTTAACTACGGTCCTCACGTTACAGCTTCTTACGGGTATTGCCTCTGGATAGCGGGTTAGTCTATCAATGATTGTCAACAGATAAATACTCCCTCCCTTACTTCTAGGCAATGGTCCAACCATATCGATAACTACATTCTCAAAAGGTTCGCCTACTGAAGGAATATTACACAACAGAGCTTTAGGAATTACTTGATTCGGTTTTCCGGCAATTTGGCATTTTAGGCCAAAAGTACGCCCTACTAATACACCTGAAAGTTTTATTTACTCCCAAATGTCCTTGCTCATCATGTGCTAACTTCAAAACTAGTTCACAAAGCTTCCCAGGAACCACTAATTGTTCGGTTATTTCCTCTTTACTACCTGACTTAGGACGAACAAAACAACACAAAACTTCGTCTTTCAAACAAAACGTTTCCTTACACACATTATCGAGATCATCATCCAGCTTACACTAAAAAATTTGCGTTAGTATCTCATCCTCTCTCTGAAACTTGACTAGCTACATCGACTATGTTACTCTTGACAGCTACACCATCCATTTGGCTATCACTGTCACCGATAGAGTCAGGTCTCTCAGCCACACTTATGCCAAGTTCAACCTCGCCACCTCTATCACACTCGTTCAAATCCACGGACTCACTCTTGTTCGAATCCACGAACTCACACTCGTTCGAATCCACGAACAAATTATGACCGTAGTCTATGTCTGTATCTAAAGCTGACCTAGTTACCACCATTTCAGGCACTGGAGTCTCACTCACAACAGGATTTACATTCTTGGATAAAGCTAAGTCATTACCGACAATAATGTCAATGCCATCAACGGGCAAACTGTCAACAACTGCAAGTTTCACTTTTCCTGACACTACCTGACTTTCTAAGTTCAACTTCAACAAAGGACAAAGAACACAAGTGTTAGGAAAATCCACCTAACATGAATTTTTCTTCCATATTGATTTCTGCCCTGTTTGGCACACTCTCTCTCCTAATTAGTGAGACAGCAGCTCTTTTGTCTCGAAGCAAGACTACTTCTCTCGAATCTGCTCCTCCAAGAGAGGAAACTACACCTTCTGACAGAAATTCACAAAAAAATTTCCTAGTTTCTCTCATCACATCATTCCTAACTTGACGAAAGGTTAACTAGAGACACTGGTTTCTTAACGTCCTTCCTTTCTACTGCACAATTTCTCGATAAGTGCCCTTTCCCATTACATCAGAAACAAGTTAATTCTGATCCACTAGATGCTTTACTCTTACAAATCTTAGACGTATGACCACGTATTCCGCATGTATAACAGGAATAGTCACTTTTACTCGCATTGCTATTACTAGAACTGAAACCTTTACTGCTTTGTACTCTACCAGACGAAGGATCATTTCGTTTCTTACTGACACTTAAATTATGAGTCAGACTATATTCGTCTGTTAGCCTAGTCATTCCTGCAAAAGATACTTCTCGCCTATCTTCTATATAAAGCTTAATCTCAGGGAATACGTTATCTTTGAAGTTTTCTAACAACACTAAGTTCTTCAAACCATCAAAATCCTCAACTTCAGCAGAAGTTAACCAATCAAAAAACAACCTTTCTAACTTGTTACTGTATTCTACATACGTAATATTCTCATCCTTTCTCAAACTTCTAAATTTCTTACGGTACGCCTCCAGTATTAACCTGTATGCGCTAAGAACATTTTCTTTCACAGTACCATAAGCATCACATTCCTCCTTAGACATGCAACTATACACTGTAAGTGCCCTACCACTCAAAACTGACTGTAAATATAGAGTCCACATTTCTTTAGGAGAACCTACTCTTTTCATTAACTTCTCAAAACACTTGAAATATTTCGTTACATCTTCCTAATCAAACTTTGGTACCAATTTCAACACTGCACTCATATCTAAACTATCAGCTCCATTTTCGTTTTCGCCTGTCTGACTGTTACGAGTACTTTGTCTTAACCGAGCGATTTCCAACTCATGCATACGTTCTTTCTCTCTTTCTTCTTACTGCATTACCAACATTTCTCTCTCTTGCTGCATTTTCATTACTTCTCTCTCTTGCTGCATTTTCATTGCTTCTCTCTCTTTCTCTTGCTGTGTTTTCATTGCTTCTCTCTCTTGCTGTATTTCTCTCTCAGCTGCTCTATCATTTCTCTCAGCCACTCTTTCATCTCTCTCATACTTTTCTTTCTTTCTTTTCAACATACTCACGGAGATCATTCCCCTTTAGACATAGACCCTGGCCAAAGGTCGCCAATGATGTCACGGACCCTGGAGGTCAGCTACAGGTTCGATATTATAATAAACAAAAAAGATTCAGCACCAACAGTTGAAACTGGTGATACAAATATAGAAAGAAACACGAACAGAGCAAAGGTTTATATACAAGCTTACTAACAAAGATAAATGCAGAATGGTTTCTCCTATTTACATAACCAAAATAAAATCTTACAATATGTGAACTGGGTAAACAGTGAGGTAATGAAATACTTGCTGGCCAGTTTTGCAGCTGTCGAAAATCAATGCTCGAAGCGACGGCTTCATAAAGGAGAGCTGTAGAACTTTAGACATCTTCTTGACTCCGTACTGCAGAAAGCAATGCCTATTCTTGATACTCATAGGGCAGGTTACTCCACAAAACCAACTTGTAGGACGTTTCTTCTCTGAAGGCTTGCTCAATGTAGAAATACCTGTATCGTTCTCTCTCTAACTGGACAACTTGATCGAATCCGATCAAACTCTCGTGCACCTTCTTTCTCTTTTATCCTTCGTCTGTTCCTTCTTTTCTTATCTCTCTCTGATGATCTCTCACTGATGATCTGATCTCTCCTACTTTGTCAGTCGTATATATACGGCAATCTGGGGGCGGGGCCTACCAGCAAACTTCACAGACTCCCGAGACGACAGGAACATTTTAGAAGGATCTATACAAATAGTTACATCATAATACGCGGCGACACGTCAGCACCTGTTGAATTCCATATCCCACCTGGCGATTCTAGAATAATCATGAGAACAGGCGTCTCCAACACGAGTGCAAATGCCTCCTGGCTGTAGACCTACTTGAAGAAAGGGCATTTTCCTTTCCTTTAATATATTTTACTTTGCTATAGAGTGATTATCATGACAGGTATAAAAGATCTGCGGTAGATGCCTTCGTCCGTCGCGCCGTTTCACACTGCTCCACGTGGAGAGAAACCATCAGGAAGATCGAAAGGTCTACACAAGTCCTCATCAAATAACTTCTCAAATCGCATGGTCAAACGCCAAACGCAAGACTCCATAAATAAATAGCACTAGCAAAGAAACGAAACTAACGACCAAAGTGGAGCTATAAAAATATTTTATAGAAATTATATGCACCACAATTATTTGGAAGACAAAAAGGCTATAAGGAAAATAATCAGTGAAAATGTCTCCCCCACTGCAGAGGGTGATAAAATTAGCCTCATAATATACTATAGAAATATGAAAACCAGCCAACTGTTTCTGAAAAACAACCCGACGCCCCCAGAAACATCTTTGAAGAGAAGGAGTGTCATCTACGAATTTACATGCCCGGTGGATGGATGCCACCACTCCTATATCGGGATGACCACTACCACTTTCAAGAGGGGGGCTATTTTCATTCACTACAGGGAAAAGCATAACAGAAGACCAGAAAGAGCTGAACTTATAACGAACATAGAAATTATTGACCATGCACCGGACAGGAAACGTCTATGTTATCTCGAGGCGCTACACATATTAGAGAAAAAACCGACTATCAACACGGTAAAAGAAACAGAATTTCTTCCTACCATCATAAGAAGAAATAGCACAAGAAACCAACCGACTCCATATACCGTCACGAGAGAGAGAGAGAGAGAGAGAGAGAGAGAGAGAGAGAGAGAAGGAACGAACGAGAAAGAGAGAGGGAGAGGAACTTGCACAGAGAGAAAGAGAGAGAGAGAGAGAGAGAGAAAGAGAAAGAAAGAGAGAGAGTGAGAAGGAGCAAACAAGAAAGAGAGAGAGAGAGGAACTTACAGAGAGAGAAAGAGAGGGTAAGAGAGAGAAAAAGAGAGGAAGAAGCAGAGAGAGAAAGTGGGAGAGAACGAGCGGATGACATGTCAACTGGACGGCTTACAGTACCTGCCACCCAGGTGGTGGGTACCCCTACCAATACCCAACCTACACCAACAACCCCGACCGAACCAAGAAGATCTCAACGCCTCAGGGGCAGATTTCGTCACCATCCAACGACCAATTAAGATCCCTGCTTACCGACCCGCCCACCGATTGTACACGGCCTTGCCTGCTAGAAATACATGTAAAAACGTATTTTAATTCATTTCACTGTATACTCTCATAGATGACTGTCTGTGCACTGTCGACACGTTAGAGGAAATAAACCTAAGACAACTGAAATCTTTATATGTCCTTAGGAAACATGATACACCAGCTACATGTTAACAAGAAAAAGATAATAAGAAGAATTGAGAAGATTCTATATAGATTAAATGCCGTTGAAACAGCTGTATTATTTTTTTTTTTCTCTATCACAGTCCTCTAATACGACTGGGTGGTATTTATAGTGTGGGGTTCCGGGTTGCATCCTGCCTCCTTAGGAGTCCATCACTTTTCTTACTATGTGAGCCGTTTCTAGGATCACACACTTCTGCATGAGTCCTGGAGCTACTTCAGCGTCTAGTTTTTCTAGATTCCTTTTCAGGGATCTTGGGATCGTGCCTAGTGCTCTTTTGATTATGGGTACGATTTCCACTGGCATATCCCATATCCTTCTTATTTCTATTTTCAGATCTTGATACTTATCCATTTTTTCCCTCTCTTTCTCCTCAAATCTGGTGTCCCATGGTATTGCGACATCAATGAGTGATACTTTCTTCTTGACTTTGTCAATCAACGTCACGTCTGGTCTATTTGCACGTATCACCCTATCTGTTCTGATACCATAGTCCCAGAGGATCTTTGCCTGATCATTTTCTATCACTCCCTCAGGTTGGTGCTCGTACCACATATCACTGCAAGGTAGCTGATGTTTCTTGCACAGGCTCCAGTGGAGGGCTTTTGCTACTGAATCATGCCTATTTACTGGCTCTGTGCAAGTGCCGGGCATTCGCTTGCTATGTGGTTTATGGTTTCATTTTTATTATTGCACTTCCTACATATGGGAGAGATGTTATTTCCGTCTATCGTTCTTTGAACATATCTGGTTCTTAGGGCCTGATCTTGTGCCGCTGTTATCATTCCTTCAGTTTCCTTCTTGAGCTCTCCCCTCTGTAGCCATTGCCATGTGTCATCGCCGGCTAGTTCTTTAGCCTGTCTCATATATTGTCCGTGCATTGGTTTGTTGTGCCAGTCTGTCATTCTCCTGTCTCTGTATATTTGTGGGGCTTCGTCTACTTTTATTAGTCCTTCTTCCCATGCACTCTTTAGCCACTCGTCTTCACTGGTTTTCAGATATTGCCCCAGTGCTCTGTTCTCGATGTTGACGCAGTCCTCTATACTTAGTAGTCCTTTCCCTCCTTCCTTTTGTGCTATGTATAGTCTGTTCATATTTGCTCTTGGGTGTAGTGCTTTGTGTATTGTCATATGTTTCCTGGTTTTCTGATCTATGCTGCGGAGTTCTGCCTTCGTCCATTCCAATATTCCTGCGCTGTATCTGATTACTGACACTGCCCATGTGTTTATGGCTTTTATCATATTTCCTGAGTGGAGTTTTGACTTGAGTTTCACCTTGAGTCTCTGCATATATTCTTTCCTGATTGTGTCCTTCATCTCTTGGTGTTTTATATCCTCTCCTTCCATTATTCCCAGGTATTTGTATCCTGTCTCATCTATGTGTTTGATGTTGCTCCCATCTGGTAGCTTTATCCCTTCAGTTCTCATTACTTTGTCTTTTTGTATGTTGACTAAAGCGCATTTTTCTATTCCAAACTCTATCCTGATGTCCCCAGTTACAATCCTTACAGTCTGGATTAGGGTATCTATTTCCTTGATGCTCTTACCATACAGCTTGATGTCGTCCATGAACATCAGATGGTTGATTCTGTTGCCTCTTTTCTTGAGTTGGTACCTGGCATCTATCATCTGTAGTACTTTTGTCATGGGAATCACGGCTACTACGAAGAGTAGTGGGGACAGTGTGTCACCTTGGAAGATCCCTCTCCTGATATTAACCTCTGCTAGTCTTATTCCAGAGCTTGTAAGTATTGTATTCCAGTTGTGCATTGTATTTTTGAGGAAGCTGATGGTGTTTTCCTCTGCCCCATATATTTTCAGGCATTCTACTACCCATGTGTGTGGTATCATGTCGAAGGCTTTCTTATAGTCTAGCCATGCCATGCTTAGGTTGGTTTTCCTTCTCCTACTGTTCTTCATTACCATTTTGTCTATGAGGAACTGGTCTTTTGTGCCCCTACACTTCCTTCTGCAGCCTTTCTGTTGGTGGGGGATGGTGTTTGTCTCCTCTAGGTAATTGTATAGCCTTACACTGATGCTACCTGTTAGTAACTTCCACATTATTGGTAGGCAGGTGATAGGCCTGTAGTTACTGGCTATATTTCCCTTACTCTTGTCTTTTTGTACTAAGGATGTTCTTCCTGTGGTCATCCATTTGGGTGCATGGTGATTTGAGATACAATGCTGGATTTGTTCTGCTATTTGTGGGTGTAGGGCCTTGAAGTTTTTGAGCCAGTATCCATGGACTTCATTGGGACCTGAGGCTTTCCAGTTTGGCATTTTCTTTAGTTGGTGTCTGCCTGTGTCTGTCGTGATCTCTGTGAATCTTTGTTTTATTCTCCCTGTTTCTTCTTCCTTGACTTCCTGGAGCCATGTTGCATGCTTGTTGTATGATACCGGGGATTGCTCCATATGTTTTCCCAGAGTCTCTTAACTTGGTTCGGCTTCAGGAATTTTCTTGGTGGTTGTCTTTCCCCTTTAGTTGGCTGTATAGTCTTTTCTGGTTGGTTCCGAATAGTTTGTTCTGTTGGTATCCCTTATTCCTGTTCATGTACCGTTGGATCTTATGTGCTTTGGCCTTAAGCCTCTGTTTTACATCTTCTATTGTGTTGTTTAGTCCCCTCTCTTGTACTTTGTATTTCTTGTTGAGTTCCTCCCTTGTTTTCTGCTTCTTAGCCTTTTTTCTGCCATCTCTTTTAGTTTACTCAAGTCAGATCTAATCACCATGATTTGCTTTTCCAGGCGCCTTTTTCAAGGAGGTTGCTGTTTTGGTTTCTGTTGGGTTTGTTGTGCTTGTGGTGTTGGTGTTCGAATCCCCATCAGTTCTGCTACTAATCTTGCTCTTGCATATGCCAAGTTATTTGTTTCTGTGATACTGATGGTGTGTATTATGCCCATTATTTCATTGACCTCACTTGTTTTCTCTTTTAATTTCTTGGTGTTGTAGGCTTTCATGGAGAGGATCTTTGTCCTCTCTGTATCTGGCTCCATCCATTGTCTAATCTTTTCTACCCATTCCGTCCTGTCTGTTACTTCGTAGGTGTTTATTCGTGTGTCGTTGTTTGATACCTCATCATCCCTGTCGTCTTCTGTGGCATCGTCTCTCAGTTTGTCTTCGTGTGATTCGTTGTCGTGTGACATTTCCCTTTCCAGTTCTTCTTTTTCTGTTGGGGAGAGCCAGTTCTTTTTCTTTATGTTCCTTACTTGGTCTACCAGCCTCTGCTCTGTTTAGGGGGGTTATTCCTCTCTTTCCAGATGTTGACCAACCTTCTTCTGTATCCTCTCTCCATCGGGTTGCTTCTGATGTAACATCTCCAGATTTCCTTATTTTCTTCTCTTGTCCATTTCTTCCTTTGGTTTGCTTCTGTAGCTCCAATCTCAGGCTGTTGGTTACTGTCGTTGTGGTGGTCAGTTGCTGGATGACGACCTCCAAGTACCTGACCGTCTTCCCCTTCAATTGGGTTTAATACCTGGCTGCCGGACGAAGCTCCTCTGTTGTCAGAGGTTCCATTTACGTCGTTGTCGTTTATTCCTTAATTTCTTAACATCATTGCTGAGTTTTGCTATTTAACCCATAGCTGGACCCTACCCCATCAGGGATAGGTACTCATTTACAGCTGAGTAGACTGAGGAAATTATGGTAAAGATCCTTTCCCAAGGAATCAACGCCGAGGAGAGCGATCACCCATCCAACGACTGACCAGCCCCAGTGTTGCTTAACCAGTCCATTGACGACCTAACCCACTCTGCCACGGCACCACATATTATTATTATTATTATTATTATTATTATTATCATTATTTTATTATTATTATTATTATTATTATTATTATTATTATGTTACCTCAGACACTAATTTCCAAATTCAGTGCCTAAAAGCAATTCTGTTATTCATATCCACAATGTACATGCACAGTAAACTTACAATACATTTTTTGAGGGTTTAAAGCTACACCAACACTGGATGCCCCTTGGCAACTTCTGAGGAATACTGTACTCAACTATACATATGAAAGAAGCAGCGGTGCCAAGCCCCCAGAAATCTACGTTTAAATAAACTAAGCACCCTTGCGAGCACTGTCCTTGGTCAAAAACCTAATGTTTCCATCGACAGTGACCTTATGTTTTCAGAGTCAGTGACCTCATGTTTCCATAGTCAGTGACCTCATGTGACCCACGTTTCCGTGGCCAATGACTTCATGTTTTCATTGTCAGTGACCTCGTGTAATGATAGTCATGGTCATTGGTTACCACCTACGTATAAGAAGTCTCATAACCAACTTTCTAATCTAATGCCAACCCAACCATGGTAGTAACTATACTATTTTCATAAATTGTCAAAACGGTGTTAGTTACGGTCTTTGTCAATATTTAAGGACTGAAATGCAGCCAAAGGATGCTCTTACAGTAGGGAGGAGGTAACTTTGCATATATAGGGCAATATACAATTACTCAAATGGGTATACTATTAGCATTAATAAGAACGGTTGTATTTTGCATGTGGATGCTGATATTATAATCACGAGACAAAATGTGCTAGTATCCATTAATTCAGCAAGCAAACTGGTAAAGAACTAAATGACAGAAGATTTGAATGTTAAAAGGAATATAATCACTTATAACTTAAGCAATTATTGTCAGTGCAAAGTCACCATAAAAGTTCGCAGATGACGAAATATACTTAACAGGATAAAATTTAAAACAAATTAAAATCGCTCCCTGGGCAGATAAAGGACATTACTTCGCTAGCACTGCAACGCAGTTTGAAGCAGAAGCGCTTGCTGCTGCCTTCATATGCAAGCAATACATGATTTAATAGTGCATTTGAGATTCTGTTTGTTGGAATTGAATGGGAATTTCAAGATGATCCGATATGCTAAGTCCTTCCTCAATAGGGAAATGAAGTCATTTCAGATACGCACGTTATTATTATTATTATTATTATTATTATCATCATCATCATTATTATTATTATTATTATTATTATTATTATTATTATTATTATTATTATTATTATTATTATTATTATTATTATTGGAATTGTGACCAATGACCTTACCTGAAAAAAAGATATAAGAAGGAATTGTGTTCACAAGACTATAAAATACAAAAATCTTTGCTTTGTGTTACAAAATTTAGATGTAAATACCAACAATTATTTGTATATGACAAAAATTTTAGGTACAAGAATATAAGGAGGTTTCGAGATATCAAAAGAGAAACAGAAAATAACGATGATAAAAGAGCTCATTGACTGTAAAGGTAATTTTAGATAATGTAACTTAGATTGTTGTAACTGAAAGATATTAAGAAATTTTAAGGATGAATATTGAACTTTCGTAAAGACCAGTGTAACTTCAATAACACAAATTTAGCTGATATTGTTGATTGCATTCATTATTACTCGTTTCCCGTTATTGATTAAATATATTCAGTTCTTTCCATAGCTATCTGTTGCACGCATTTATTTCCTGCTCTTTCATCTTTATCATATTTAATTATTCCTTTTTTTTCTTTATGATTGTGACTATCTTGTGTAGAAGTATCTTTAAAGGTCATAGGATTTTTGATCCATTGTACGACGAATTAAACGCCTCAGGTTTTAATAAATAATAATAATAATAATAATACTAATAAATAATAATAAATAATAATAATAATACTAATAAAATTAATTAATTCTTATTATTATTTATTTTATTATTATTATTATTAATTATTTATTATTATTATTATTAATCCTGTGAAAAGGAATCTGGAAAAAAGCTTAGAGGCTGCAAGTAGCTCCAGGACTCATGCAGAAGGGTTGTGATCCTAGAGACGGCGCACATTGTAAGAAAAGTGATGGACTCCTAAGGAGATAGGATGCAACCCGGAACCCCACACTATAAATACCACCCAGTCGAATTAGAGGACTGTGATAGAGCAAGAAAAAAAAAAAATAATAATATTTTTTTGTAATTAACCAACAAAATTAAACCTCTATTTCTCAAGCTTTAGTAAATAGCTACTTTGAATTAGAAGTATAAAATCCAGTTCTCTCTTTATTGATCCATACTTTACACCCAATTCACTATTCGAATCGCTTTTAACTTTATGAAACAATAGGAATCATATGTAGAGAGAGAAACTTCCTCTATGGAAAAGTGTGTACAAATCCATATTCTCTTTCCGTCTGACTGAAGTTTCTACTCGAGTGTCTTAGGCAATATCGGCCCCTTTTCTCCTCTGTTTTCTGGGACTCTGGAAAGCTCACCTCAGGGGAATAAAAGGCAAATACTCGTAACTCCTCTTCTACCTAGGTTTCTGTTTGATAGAGTCATATTCTTTCCTGTTTTTTACTTTTTTTTTCTTTCTTATAGTCAGACGCTTTGGCCAGAAAAATTCCTTCTTGGGGCGTCTTTTTCTTGAGGTGAATGACTTATTTTTGAAAGAGCGTAAAGTTGAAAGCGCTGTTATTATCATCATGATTATAATTATTATTTTAGTATCTGAAAACGAAGCTTTGACCCCTAGTTATACATTAAATTTCGAGAGAGAGAGAGAGAGAGAGAGAGAGAGAGAAAGAGAGAGGAGAGAGAGAGAGAGAGAGAGAGACTCCCTCAGTGTTGTGGAATAATTCAGTCATTGCCAGTTAATGTGAGATTAGTAGAGAATGAGAGAAAAGGAGCTTGCAACACATTAAAAGTGGTTTTCTTTCCTTAGTTTTGTTAGCAAAATGCGAGAGAGAGAGAGAGAGAGAGAGGGAGAGAATAAAGAATAAGTTACTTTAATGGTGAACTCCGCTCAGTTTTTTAGGTATTTCATTGTCATTTAATACAGGTTTAGGAGAGAGAGAGAGACAGAAAAAACAACTCATTAGCACATCCTAATGGTGCGCCTGTTAGAGCAATTTGATGTATCCTATTTAGTGGTGTGCCTCTGCCTCCAGTTATTGCGGGAAAGTATGAGCAAAGCCATTTGATAGGACAAGAGAATCAGCCAGATATGAAGACATAATCATCTCGTAATAATGAACCTCGGCCCAAGATCCTCTTCTTGTACATTTGATGTGGGTGGAAAGATATTAGGTTTAGGTCTGCATTATGGCCGTCTCTTAAACCTAAATTGGGAACACATGCAAGTGTATTATTATAATAATAATAATATTATTATTATTATTATTTTTTTTTTTTTTTGCTCTATCACAGTCCTCCAATTCGACTGGGTGTGGGGTTCCGGGTTGCATCCTGCTTCCTTAGGAGTCCATCACTTTTCTTACTATGTGCGCCGTTTCTAGGATCACACTCTTCTGCATGAGTCCTGGAGCTACTTCAGCCTCTAGTTTTTCTAGATTCCTTTTCAGGGATCTCGGGATCGTGCCTAGTGTTCCTATGATTATGGGTACAATTTCCACTGGCATATCCCATATCCTTCTTATTTCTATTTTCAGGTCTTGACACTTATCCATTTTTTCCCTCTCTTTCTCCTCAACTCTGGTATCCCATGGTATTGCGACAGCAGTGAGTGATACTTTCTTCTTGATTTTGTCAATCAACATCACGTCTGGTCTATTTGCACGTATCACCCTATCTGTTCTGATACCATAGTCCCAGAGGACCTTTGCCTGATCGTTTTCTATCGCTCCTTCAGGTTTGTGCTCGTACCACTTATTACTGCAAGGTAGCTGATGTTTCTTGCACAGGCTCCAGTGGAGGGCTTTTGCCACTGAATCATGCCTCTTTTTGTACTGGTTCTGTGCAAGTGCCGGACATTCACTTGCTATGTGGTTTATGGTTTCATTTTTCGTATTGCACTTCCTACCTATAGGAGAGATGTTATTTCCGTTTATCGTTCTTTGAACATATCTGGTTCTTAGGGCCTGATCTTGTGCCGCTGTTATCATTCCTTCGGTTTCCTTCTTGAGCTCTCCCCTCTGTAGCTATTGCCATGTGTCATCTCTGGCTAGTTCTTTAGTCTGTCTCATGTATTGACCGTGCATTGGTTTGTTGTGCCAGTCCTCTGTTCTGTTTTTCACCCTCCTGTCTCTGTATATTTGTGGGTCTTCGTCTACTTTTATCAGTCCTTCTTCCCATGCACTCTTGAGCCACTCATTTTCACTGGTTTTCAGATATTGCCCCAGTGCTCTGTTCTCGATGTTGACGCAGTCCTCTATACTTAGTAGTCCTCTTCCTCCTTCCTTTCTTGTTATGTATAGTCTGTCGTATTTGCTCTTGGGTGTAGTGCTTTGTGTATTGTCATATGTTTCCTGGTTTTCTGATCTATGCTGCGGAGTTCTGCCTTCGTCCATTCCACTATTCCTGCTGTATCTGACTACTGGCGCTGCCCATGTGTTTATGGTTTTTATCATATTTCCGGCGTTGAGTTTTGACTTGAGTCTTTGCATATATTCTTTCCTGATCGTGTCCTTCATCTCTTGGTGTTTTATATCCCCTCCTTCCATTATTCCCAGGTATTTGTATCCCGTCTCATCTATGTGTGTGATGTTGTTCCCATCTGGTAGCTTTATCCCCTCAGTCCTTGTTACTTTGCCCTTGTGTATGTTGACTAAGGCACATTTTTCTATTACCAACTCCATCCTGATGTCCCCAGATAAAATCCTTACTGTCTGGATTAGGGTATCTATTTCCTTGATGCTCTTACCATACAGCTTGATGTCGTCCATAGAAACATCAGATGGTTTTTATTATTATTATTATTATTATTATTATTTTATTATTATTATTATTATTATTATTATTATTATTATTATTATTATTATTATTA
>NC_061096.1:64586288-64603788 GCF_015104395.2 Macrobrachium nipponense
TACCTAGAATCCGACACACCTGGAAGATGAGTAACCTTCCCAAACAAGCATAAACAATGGGTGCAATTAAAGGTTTAAGACAATCATCTCAGATAAAAGGACAAGACAATTAAAGGATTATAGGTGACAGCTATTCAGAACTTGGTAAACAAGACCATATTCACAATACATATTCACAATACATGTCAGACATACATTACAATGAAGATAACTCTAAGGCAACTAATTTTTATTTAAGTCTGTAATTATATCTTTGAGGTCATTCTTAAACATGTTACAAATACAAGGGTCTAAATGAAAAAGGCCACGACTAACATTAAAAATTACAATGAAAAGTAAGTTGTATCAAAGCAGATTCTAAAAGATTTCGTGATAAGACATCTCTTGACCTTGCAATTACTGAACTACCAACCCAATTTATTCGGTGATTGTTTTCACTTAAATGAATGAATATTGCATTAGATGTTTGCCCAATTTTTACAGAATATTTATGCTGGCTTAGTCTTACTTCTAGGCCTTTGCTAGACTGTCCGAGATAAAATGAGGGACAATCCATACATTGAATTTTATATATTATGTTGTTGCTTTCTCTAGGGCCATTTTTTATAACATTCCTTTTAGTGTGTTATTATAAGAAAAAACAAGGTTGACATTAAAATCTTTTAACAATGATTTAATGGTTTCAAATCCGTTAAAATAAGGCAAACTGAGAATGTTCTTAGAATTTTCTTTCTGAGTGTTACTTACACTATAAAACTTTTTGTGTGCTTTATTATAACAAATATCTAATATATGTGATGGATATATATATATATATATATATATATATATATATATATATATATATATATATATATATATATATATATATATATATATATTATATATATTATCTGTCCACCAACTCATTTGGCTTTACTTTGCTGTAGCTGTAGTTTATCAAAACTGTTAATTCGGTCCCTGGAAAGTCTGTTATATAAGAATTAACAGAAATTTCACAATAAAATCTTATGCATAATCATACCCCATCCAAACAGTCTGATGATGGAGGTTGCTGTTAGTCTAGAGAGAAGTCTTTTAAGGGAAAAAAATCACAGGTATCCACAGAGCTTCTTATTATCTTAACCTTCTCTTTTGCTGATATTTTCTAGTTTTATCCTGGAGGACTTGTCATAAACAGTTATGAAGGTTTTATTAAAGCATTTGGTCAGAGAAGCAGGTTGAAATATATGCTTCCTTTTCTCTCTCTCTCTCTCTCATGAATCATAATCAAATAAATAACCAACCAAGTAATAAAATCCAAAATAAGAAAGAAACAAATAAAGAGAGAAATCAAGAATATCAGGTAAAAGAGAAAAGCAAACCACCATGAGATATGCAGAGGTGTCAGCAAAAAATTTCAAAGCATCAGCTCGAAATTCTACTCAAGAGATAATAACTGTATTTATTATGCAAGAGGATATTGCAGAAACGGAGAAAATTGCAGATTCAGACACAAAATGAATAATTATGATGAAGGAAGATCAAATATTATGGAAAAGTTGGATTTTTTTAATGTCAGAATTTCTGGAAATGAAAAAAAGAACAACATACCAGAACAGGAAGAGACATGGGAAAATCCTTATTACTACCAATATTAAATGAAGGAGAAACACGCAAACCATCATAGTGATGAATGCGCAGGGTTTAGTTACGAGTAACTCAAAAAGAAAAATAGAGTACTTAGAAGAACTAACCCAAAATGAAAAGAAAATAGATATAATGAATATAAGTGAAACCTGGTATTCCCAAGAGACTGGGAATGATGATCAAATAAAAGGGTTCCAAACTTATAGATCAGATAGAAAAAATAGGAATCAAGGGGGAACCGCAATATATGGGAAAGACAAAAAAACAAAGGAAAAAATATATGAGAAATATAGTAACTCAGAATGTGAACTAATAGCGGTAGAATTTGAATCTGAAAAAAATTGATGACATAGTAATATATAGGACCTCCTAATACTAAAGAGTTTGACTTAATAATTGAAAAATTGGATGATATATGTAGAAATCACAAGGACTGGACTATTCTCCTATCTGGTGACTTCAACGTTTCCTTTCGTAGAATGGAAAGAACGAATAGGAGACTGTGGGGTGTACTTTACATATAAAAAGAGAGTAATAGTAGTGCAGAAGATAAGAGGCAATTTGAAAAGCTATTAGATATGCTACTAGAATACAACATTCAACAAATAAATCACCTGCCAACAAGAAAGGAAAATACTTTAGACCTAGTATTGTGAACGAGATGAATTATGTTAAAGAAATAATAGTTTATAATGCGAGTATTTCAGATCATAATGTCATAGAATTAACAGTTCATTCCAAAGCAAGTTAAAATAGAGATAAGCAAGAAATGAAAAAGTGGGAAGGATATGGAAAATACAACTTCTACAGTAAAAATATAAATGGTCAGAAATTAATGAAGAATTAAACAAAGATTGGGATAACATTTTCGTAAGTGATGACATAAGGGTAAATACGGAGATATTATATAAAATATTGGAGAAAAATAGTGGATAAATATATACCGAAGAAGAAAAGTAAAAACATCATTCATGCATACCAAGAGACAGAAGGATCTTGTTCCAGAAAATCAGAAAGTGGAAAAAGGTCTTGCAAAAGAAAAAAATGCATGAAAGTTATAGAACTAAAAAGTAAGATAGAAAATGCAGAAACAAAAGATTATACAATCAAAAGAAAATGAAAAACGGGACTGGAAGAAAAAAGCCCTATTAACCCTTAAACGCCGACTGGACGTATTTTTACGTCGACATTTTTGTCTCTCGGGTCCGACTGGACGTATTTTACGTCGACATACAAAAGTTTTTTTAAAAATCGCGGAAAATACTTTAGGCCTACCAGCCGAAAACTCTTGAATCACGCGCCTTGGGGGATGCTGGGAGTTCACGGATCAAGGGTGTTGTTTTGTTTACAATTGTTACGCAGGCGCACAAGCGCGAATTTCTTTCTTGCCGCACTAAAAAGTATCTGTGACACATCTCTGAAATTATTTCGTCACTTTGACATAATTTTTGTACCATTTTAAATTAGCCGTTACATAGAGTATTATATGATGAAAAATGTGCGATTTTTATGTAGTAATAAAACAATAAAATACTTCATGATTGTAGCTTTTATCAGTTTTAAGATATTTTCATATAAATAACGATAAGTGCCAAAATTTCAACCTTCGGTCAACTTTGACTCTACCGAAATGGTCGAAAAAAAACGCAATTGTAAGCTAAAACTCTGATATTTTAGTAATATTAATCATTAACTTAATTTTGCAACTAATTGGAAGTCTCTAGCACAATATTTCGATTTATGGTGAATTTATGAAAAAACTTTTTCCTTACGTCCGCGCGGTAACTCTTCCGAAAATAATCATACATGCGATTGTGGTAATGTTTGCACCTTTTAAATTAGCCGTTACATAAAGTTTATATATGAAAATGTGCGCAATTTCATGCACAATACAACTAAAAACAAACCCCATGGTTGTAGCTTTTATCAATTTTGAAATATTTTTCATATAAAAAAAATGAATAGTGACAAATTTTAAACCTTCGGTCAATTTTTGACTCTACTGCAAAATGGTCGAAAAACGCAATTGTAAGCTAAAACGCCTTATATTCCTAGTAATATTCAAGCATTTACCTTCATTTTGCAACAAATTGGAAGTCTCTAGCACATATTTTGATTTATGGTGAATTTATGAAAAAATAACATTTTCTTTACGTCCGCGCGGTAACTCTTCCGAAAAAATCATACGTGCGATTGTGGTAATGTTTGCACCATTTTAAATTAGCCGTTACATAACGTTTTATATATGAAAATGAGCGCAATTTCATGTATAATACAACAATAAATAGTTGAAGGTTGTAGCTATTCTCATTTTCGAAATATTTGCATATAAATCACGATAAAATAGAAAAAAACCACGTTCGGTCAAATTTGACTCTACCGAAATGGTCGAAAAAACGCAATTGTAAGATAAAACTCTTACAGTCTAGTAATATTCAGTCATGTATCTTCATCGTGAAACAAATTCGAAGTCTCTAGCACAATATTTAAATTTATGGTGAATTTTTAAAAAAAACTTTCCTTCCTCCGCGCGCGGATTCTCCGCCACAAATCTCCGAAATGCGTAAGTCCCATTCTCGGAATATTTGCTCCGTTTCATATTAGGCATTTCATAGAGTTTTATATATGAAAATGTGCGCAATTTCATGTAGAATAAAACGAAAAATATTTGAAAGTTGTAGCTTTTCTTATTTCAGAAAATAATTGCATATAAAAAAACAAAATATATATATAAAAAATTCGACATTCGGTCAACTTTAGCTCGTCAGATATGGTCGAAAACTGCATTTGTAAGCTAATATTCTTACAGTATAGTAATATTCAATCATTTGTCTTCATTCTGAAACATATTGGAAGTCTCTAGGGACAATATTTAGATTTCATGGTGAATTTTTGAAAAAAATATGTGTTTACGTAAGGCGCGTTACGAATTCATGCATTATTTTGTGATAAATTTTCTCTGTGTTGCTTTTATCGTTTTACAAGTGTTATATATCAAAATGATTGCAATTTAGTGCACATTACAACGAAAAAAAAGTAACTTGTTACCTTCAACCGTTTTGCGCACAGCGCGATTTGAATACTTAATTATATATGAAATTTCGTTTTTGCGCTATCATATCATCGCATTATTTATATATGATAATGCTAATTTTTTCATTTTTGATGGGTTGCATACTAAACTTCAAGCAATGACAAAAAAAGGAGCCAAAAATGAACTCTTAATCTTGAAAACTAAGCGCGCTGTGATTTTTTGAAAAAAAATAAATATTTTTTCCGCTTACGCGCTCACTCTCAAACCCCTCGGCATACGGGAGTCATTTTTTTATTTACCGCTCCGGCGTTTAAGGGTTAAATATCAAGCAAAACCCCAAACTATTATACTCATATGCGAAGAAGATGAATAAAAGAAGAATAGAAATAGGCCCTCTGAGAATTGAAGGGAGATTAACGAATGAAAAAAAGGAAATTTGCAACATACTGGCAGAACGAATAATAAGAGAGAATTCACCCCTAGAATAGATAATGAAGATAATGATATAGAAGTAAGGACGAAAATAGTGAATATTTAGCTGACTAGAAATAATGAAGCTGATATTGTGCAGGCAATTAATGAAATTAAAAATGGAGCTGCTGCAGGGCCGGATGGAGTCCCTGCTATTTTGTTAAAGAAAGTAGTTCATTCTATCGCAAAGCCACTTGCAATATTATTAAGACAAAGTGTAGATACAGGCAAGATTTATGATGAGCACAAATTAGCATATATCACCCCTACTTTCAAAAGTGGATCAAGACTAGAGGCAAGTAACTATAGGCCTGTGAGTCTAACATCACATATTATGAAAGTGTATGAAAGGGTAATGAAGAAAAATATATGAAACATTTAATAAAAAATAATTTGTTTAATATGGACAACACGGTTTCGTACCCGGAAAAAGTACACAAACCCAACTGTTAGTCCACCGTAGAACATATTCAAAAAATTTGAAAAGCGGAAATGAAACAGATGTGGTTTATCTAGACTTTGCAAAAGCTTTTGACAAAGTAGACCATAATATATTAGCAAAGAAAAATTAGAAAACACAATATCGTAGATAAAGTAGGAAGATGGTTAAAAGAATTTTTACACAACAGAAAACAGATAGTTATTGCAAACGATGAGAAATCGGATGAAACCAAGGTAATATCCGGTGTGCCACAAGGTACGGTGCTAGCTGCAATATTGTTTGTTATTATGATTGAAGACATAGACAGTAATGTTAAGGATTCGGTAGTGAGTAGTTTCGCTGATGACACAAGAATAAGTAGAGAAATTACTTGTGATTGAAGATAGGAACGCTCTACAAAGAGACCTTAACAAAGTATATGTTTGGGCAGAGGTAAATAGGATGGTATTTAACTCTGATAAATTTGAATCAATAAATTATGGAGACAGAGAAGGAAAGCTATAGCATATAGGGGACCTAATAATGAGACAATCACAAATAAGGAAGCAGTTAAAGACCTTGGTGTGATGATGAATAGGAAACATGTTATGCAATGATCAAATAGCCATTCTGTTGGCAAAATGTAAAGCAAAAATGGGGAATGTTGTTACGGCACTTCAAAACAAGAAAGCTGAACACATGATTATGCTTTATAAAACATATGTTCGTAGTCCACTTGAATATTGCAATATGATATGGACCCACACTATCAAAAGGATATTGCACAAATAGAGAGTGTACAAGGTCCTTTACAGCTAGAATAGAAGAAGTTAAGGACTTAGACTACTGGGAAAGACTACAATCCTTAAAATTATATAGTCTAGAAAGGAGAGAGAAACGCTACATGATAATTCAGGCATGGAACAGATAGAAGGAATAACAGAAAATATCATGGAACTAAAAATATCAGAAAGAGCAAGCAGAGGTAGATTAATAGTGCCCAAAACTATACCAGGAAAAATAAGGAAAGCACACAGAACATTAATCCACTACGCACCAGCATCGATAATGCAGCGTCTATTCAATGCGTTGCCAGCTCATCTGAGGAATATATCAGGAGTGAGCGTAGATGTGTTTAAGAATAAGCTCGACAAATATCTAAACTGCATCCCAGACCATCCAAGATTGGAAGATGCAAAATATACCGGAAGATGTACTAGCAACTCTCTGGTAGACATTAGAGGCGCCTCACACTGAGGGACCTGGGGCAACCCGAACGAACTGTAAGGTCTGTAAGGTAAGGTAAGGTCTCTCTCTCTCTCTCTCTCTCTCTCTCTCTCTCTCTCTCTCTCTCTCTCTGTCCTAATTCACAGTGGTATTTATTCGGTATAGTTATTAATCTTTCTCTTTACCTGTTCATTTTTCGAGTTCCCTGTTAACTGTTATCTACATCGACAATGAGTGCTTGCTGTGTCAGTGTAGTTTTCAGTGTTCATACATTCAAGTAGGCTTCAGACATTTATCTATTTATGGAAAAGTCTAAATATATGTAAGTTTGTGCCCTGAAACCCCATGAATTCAAATTACAATTAGATTGCCGAGAAAGCGTTACACTTCTAATCCAATAATTGCGTATTGCCTGTAGCATCATTATATTCCATATGCAGACAGATGAAAAAAAAAACTAATTAGCTGAAGGATATGATTCTTGCTAATGACAGTGCTTCTGCAAATTAGATTTCATTCAGCTCAGTTACCTCGAATATTTCTGCCTGCGTCGGCCTGGTCTTAATATCAACAAACAACATATTTGGGTTCTTTACAATCCGATGACCCGTGAAATAATCCTCCCGACCTGTAATTTTTAATCAATGTTAGTCCTGTAGGTTAGGCATGATTCATTAATATATTCGCATGGAAAGCATTATTTCCTTACCAAAACTCCGTTTGATCTCTGGCAAATTTCTCGCCTCGATGATTTTGCAATAAGATTGGAATGAGATCGCAAACTGGGATGTTTTCAGCTTCCCTTTGAAGTTGGCGAATGGTTTTTATTGAAGCTGTGATACACAAGAGATTACAATGGGGGGAATCACGATTGGTATTGAAGACCACCTGACTTGCGCTTCTGAAGGCTACAAAATGGATAGGTATGAGGTTTCATGATGGTGTGTGGGATACTTGTTTTCTGAGACGAGCTCTATGTTTTTGGAAGAGAAATAAGCTAAAGGAAGATAGATACGAAGGTAAATGCATCAACGATTAAATTTTTTTATAATCATGTTTTAATGAGAACCTTACCGGTACGAGAAGCATGAATTAAAGGAAACAGAATAATGACGCCAATAATAGTAATAACAATAATGTATATATATATACATATATATCTTTGTGTGTGTATGATATTTCTCAAAATTTTCCTCCAATTTAAAAAAAAAATAATTAAATAAATAAAACGTAAACTCAGCCCTTCACCCGACCCAGAGCTATTGCGAATGTTAATAATGTTAATGTGTTTCTTTCGACGCCTTAACTTTTCATCATGGAAGGCTGACTTCTCCAGTTTCCTATTTGATTTACCTGTCTTGGAATGGGAGACCTGTTCTAGGCTCCCCTCTCTCTCTCTCTCTCTCCCTCTCTCTCTCCCTCTCTCTCTCTCTCTCTCTCTCTCTCTCTCTCCTTTGAAGACCGCACACTCCGAGGAGTTCTACGAAAGGGAGACTTAATGGAATCCTTTTCCTTCTTTTTGATGATTCTCTCTCTCTCTTCTCTCTCTCTCTCTCTCTTCTTCTCTTCTCTTCTCTTCTCTTCTTCGCTTCTCTCATATCCTTTTTTCCAGTGAAGGAGAGTTAATGGAATCTTTTGCTTTGAGTTATTTATATCTCTTTCTCTTCCTCCTTCGTCCCTTTCCTCTTTCCGTTCCCTTTCCTCCACCCAACATTCTCTTCCCCTGCTCCCTTCCTTCCTTCTGTCCAAAAGCTTCCTTTTGCTACCTTTCTTTCACCCAGCATTTTCTCTCTCTTTCTGGTGGGTAAACAAATAAAGTCTTTACTATTTCGTTTCCTCATGCCTTCAGTTTGCATGCCATAAAAGGTATAGCGCCTTAAACTCTCCTATACAATTATATGTTACGTAAACCCAAATAACGTTATGCCTTAGAGGTTTATTTCAGATGTCACTCTTTATTCATTTCTCTTCTTTTATTTTAACGATACTGTTGGTATATGAATACCTGATGTCCTTATGTCTGTTTGGTAATCAGTTTTACATATATTAATTTTTACCCCTTTACATTTATTTCAGGATCGGGAATTAAGAAGAATCTTTTTTTTTCTGGAGGTCATTATAAACATTAATTTTGAAAATCAGTATAAGAATACACCAGGAACGTATATGGTATTTGCTATGCTGTTATTAATGTTGTCTATACCATGGTCTCAAGGTACCGTGGTTTTTCCTTCGTGTTATTATTATCATATTATTATTATTATTATTGTCAGAAGAAGAAGAAGATTCAACATATTATTATTATTATTATTATTATTATTATTATTATTATTTTATTATTATTATTATTATTATTATTATTATTATTATTATTCAGAAAACCGATTCGGCATCGTATCCGGAGAAGAAAAAAGGTTATATGATATTTGGTGAAACTTCAAAGCATGCAAACCGTGCTTTGAAAAAATTGTATGCCTTTTGATATAACAGGCAAATTAAATTTCGCGAAAAAGCAAAGGATCATTGCAGAATGGCTAACGTAAAATTCATCACTATTTATACATGTGACTGGATATTTGATGTAAATTTTTACACACACACACACACACACACACAACACACACATATATATATATGTATATATATATATATATATATATATATATAATATATATATATATATATATATATATATATATATATCACAAGAATTCTCCAACATTCGAGAACATTAAAAAAAATGCAAATTCAATATAGAATACAAACACTTTAAAATCATTACACGGGCTTCTTCTCCTCAAGAGCTTGCTGTCTTCAAATCGCTTTCCATAAAAATAATAGTTCCAAAATTAAACAATCAAACTGCCGCTACCCCTCTTTACCTGGCATAACTATGTTTACTTGGAACCTTTCCTTCTTCTTCTGGTCACTCGTCTTCTTCCTTTCACTTGAGATGGTAATTTTCTTAGCATTCTAGTAGGTTTTCTATGAATTTTAAATGTATGTTAGTTATTAGGATGAGTCTTTTTATTATATTTATGTGTTTTAATCTTTTTACAGCCGTGATGATGGGGCTGGACCCCGAAACGTCGCTTAATAAAGCCTTTTTAACTTAGCAGAAGACGTCTCCCTTGCTTCCTTGAGAATATTTATTTATATATATATATATATATATATATATATATATATATATATATATATATATATATATACATATATATATTTATATACACACTATATATATATATATATATAATATATATATATATATTATATTTTTATATATATACATATATATATACCTATATATAAATATATATATATATAGGTATATATATTATATATATATTATATATATATATATATATATATATATATATATATATATATATTACCATATATATATATTATATCTATATATATATATATATATATATATATATAATGTTTTATATAATATATATATATATATATATATATATATATATATATATATATATACATATATATATATGATATACAAATTATATTGCTACACATTTTCAAGTCCGTTTGATATCCAACTCATCCTTGACAGTTCAACTGTCAAAAGTCACTTTCCATCGTTGTTTCTCAATCCAGTTGTAAGTGAATTATATTATATATATATATAATATATTATATATATATATGATATATATATATATATATATATATATATATATATATATATATATATGCGCAGAACTTTGGCATGTGGTTCCTAACCCCATATCGCTCAGGCCCATTCTCCTCTAATTGCTACCCACAACTATTGACTAGCCTGTTATGCAAAAGGATCCCTTCTTAGATTAACTGAAATAAAAGTAATATGTCCGCGATGCGTTCCAAAATCCTCTTCATATCTATTTGATACCGTGAATGGGAAATAATTGTTCCATATGACTTTTTTTTCATTTACATTAATCGTTACATAGTTATGATAGTTCTTCAAGTGTGTTCTCGCCCTGCATCCAGAATTTACTGGCCACTCACCAGATATATTTATATATATACATACATACAAATAATAGCTGTAGGAAGCACCTGACTTATTCAGTGTTACATTATTTTGTTTATTGTTTCATATATTATTGATGCTGCTTTGACTAGTGCCCGTACATATTCTAATCTTTAATACATTTGTTAATTTTTCTTGATATTTGCAATTATTTTAATTTGTTTTTCTGCTGTTCAGTTTTTCTTTATATCTGCAATTCTTTTCATTTAATTTAGTTTCCTTTTTCTCTTCGAAAATCTGTTCACCTCCATACTCTCAGTAACTCTCCTTCTACTACTTGTTTCATTTTATTGCACACATTTTTTTTTTCATTGTACCACGTTCCCTTCTACTTGGAATAACCTCTTCATCTCCCCCTCACAAACTCCTTGAAACTCTCCTGAACTTATCTGTAACAGCATTCCTTCTCCCAAATTCCCTCCGATGAAGTTGTTCTCTCTCTCTCTCTCTCTCTCTCTCTCTCTCTCTCTTCCGAAATACTTGACTGAATTGCGAGTCCTAGAAATAACAGTGGTAGCAGCAGGATTTTGTCACTAAAGACAACACTGTTTGTTCAGGTTTAGAATGCTAGGGTAAGGGGTTATCGTTTCTAGACCTACCTTCTATTACAATCTTATATATATATATATATATATATATATATATATATATATATATATATATATATATATATATATATATATATAAATTGCCTTTACATTTTGTTCAAAAATTGGCCTTTTTTAGTTACATATGTATTTTTTTTTACTATCTTTCCTCTTATTAATCTTGAGTATTCGTCCCGTATAAAGTACTGCCTAAATTTAAGCTAGTTCTTAATACGTTCAAGGTATTCCGCAATACTTTGAACGCATTAATCAATTTAAATTGATGAACATACTTTACTGCCTTTTTCATTTAAATTAATGGACATATTTCACTGACTTTTCCATTTTTTCATCACAAGTATTACGTTATTACCGTTGCGGTATTTAATACCTCGAAACATCCAATTTAATTTTAGTAATCATTCCGTGTGAATGATATATTGCAGTAATTTTTTTGCAGTCTTTTCTAACTAAGCCGTCGAGCAATAGAATTTTCCCCCCAAAATCTACTCTTGTATTTGGTGATAAGGATTGTTTTGGTAAAATCTAGAGCTTTTTGTTAATTATTACCATTAACCTTGTACCGATTGCTATCCTTCTCCATCTCCCACAGCCTTCATATACTGGTTGAATTCTGCAGGCCACTGAAAAATACTCGTTGGTTCACCTGTCTTTTTGGAGCTAAAGACCGAGATGAAGTGATAAAAATATTTACAAATTTTTATTGGTTACTCAAAGATGGATTTAATCAGTCATTCTCACTTTTTGAAGACTCAGTAAAGACCCTGATATACGATAAAAATGTTTACAAATTTTTATTGGTTACACAAAGATGAATTTAATCGGAATATTCTCATTTTTAAGACACAGTGAAGACCCTGATATTCGATAAAAACATTTACAATATTTGTCTGATTATTCAAATAATGTTGTAATTTGAGTAATCCGTTTCCAACGTTCAAATAAGATCGAAATGTTAAAGAAATCAGATGTGAAAGCAATTTTTACCTTTTCTGACACATGTAATAAATACGCCGTTTGAATATAAATAAATGACAGTTTCGTCAAATACAGAAAAGACCAACTATCATAAAAGCGAGAAGAATAAATTCAAAACTTTATCACTGTCGGCACCAGCTGCTTCCCCTGCGGAACAAATCAACAAGCAAACCGAGAGAGAGAGAGAGAGAGAGAGAGAGAGAGGCTTGTATTTACCAGAAGCTATTTTCCTGAACTGGCGAGAGAGTCTCCTGAAAGAGGCCATTGTTCAGACGCCGCGAATCGTTAAATTTCGCTCCAACATCGCAATTTATTTCCTACTCCGGCCATCAAGCCGTTGAAAGCCAACGTCATTGCTGTGCCTATGAGTAATAACGAAGGGAATTACGCGGGTATTCGAGAAGTGAGGGAAGAAATATTCTTTGGCTTAATTCTCATTTCGAAAGAAAAAAGAAAAATTTTTGTTCACGGGTATATTGATGTTGCGAGAAAGATCTGCGGTTTTTCTTGTGGTTATATTTCCCTGACTGCCCATTTTATTGATAGAAAAATCGAGAAATTAAAAGAATAAAGCCTTCGTTGTATATATGATTACATAAGACAGTGAAGGTACTTTGAATGAATGCATATATTAAATATATATATATATATATACTATATATATATATATATAGATATATATAGTATATGTATATATATATATATATATATGTATATATCGTATATATATATATATATATATATATATATATATATATATATATATATATATATGTTTATATATATATACTATATATATATATATATATATATATATATATATATATCTATATACATATATATATATATCTATATATAATATATATATATTATATATAGATATATATATATATATATATATAAAATACATATAAATATGTTTATTTGATTCATGCATCTGTACTAAAGCACCTTTATTGATATATGTAACGCGTTTCCTTTATTTTCTTCTTCAAATGCTCTTATTAAATTTCCTTATAAGAGATAAATGTAAAATTATATGTCGAAAGTAAAGATATATAAAGCTATCAAACGAGGCATCATCTTTAACACCAAAATGAACATAAACTTTTGTTGGCTTCATTTTTTGGGGGGAAAAACTCTTCAGCTTCACTGTAGGAACTTTGGCCTTCCCATTCATGGACTTTTCCACCGGGAATGCACGTACTACGGTTCCTCTGTGATATCGAGGGAAAATATTTTGGGTAAGAGGGACGATCCCTGGAAGGGTATAGCGCTGAGATGGCACCGGATCGTAAAGGCAAACCGCATCTCACCGGATCGTAAGTATAGGCAAAACACATCTCAGATTCCCTCTAAAGTTTAAAGGAAGTTTTGAGATCTGGCCAAACTGACTTCATTTTAAAGAAAGAAAAAAATCTGACAGAATCTCGACACCTATCTCTCATCTCCAGATCTTGAAAGGTCCATGTGATCAGCTTTATCAATTAAGGTGGCCGGATATTACCTGTCTGCCAGGATAGGTTTCGTTAGTTTAAGGTGCCAAGGTGATATTCCCTGCAATCCCTGTCTGACTGTCAGTCTCCCCCCGTCACTAATCATAGCTGGAGAGAAGAGAACACCTTGACGAGGATTTAATCCTTACCCAAACTGGGTGAATTATTCATCAGATACCTCGTCAGTTACTTATCTTTACATATGGCAAAGGTACCTTGTATCATCTAGAAACGCTGGTGAGATTTCATGGTAATTTTTGAGAACTGATTTAACTATCTATAAATTTCATGACTAAAGCCATTAGAACTGCAGTCCTTTCTCAAAGAGAAACTTTATAAATTTCAAGGCTGAAATGGAAATACGTGTAAATCATAAAAAAAACAAATAGTGACAGGCTTGTGGAATTTATAAGATTATACCTATCTGTTCACTGACTCACAGTTTATCTTCCAGAGATTAACAGTTTAAAAACTTAGTCCAGAAAAAGACAACAAGATGTCCATGTCATTTGTCCCGTGTCATTCCCAAAAAGTGAAATCTCATTTGAGGAAACACCCCCAATATATAACTCTTATCTTTAGCCGTTTGCCCTTTTATCTTTTCTATTCATTCTTCGCTTTTATTGCCGACCGAGATATATTACGCCCACCCTTCCCGCGGTCTTGGGGTCCGAAGGCTCATGCTTTGCTTGCCCTCATTGTTTTGTGTCCCGCAAACGTCTAAGAAAGGTAGCGATAAATCGCTACAGATTAGCCAGATAGGGAAGGGGTCGGTCGTTCGTAAAGATTTGGCGTCGGGGCTCCGACGCTGCGGGACAGGGAGAGGCGTTCAAATATATAAGGGCTTTATTTCGGAGGAACCGACTCCATCAGGATGACAGGAAAACAAAGCGGCAGGAGAGTCAGCCATGCGGTAACTCGTAAATAAAGGAACAAAAAGAAGCTCAAATGAAATAGAGAGAGAGAGAGAGAAAGAGAGAGAGGTTGAGGGAGTCAGTAACCGCTGCTCAAATTTGTGCATTTAGGAAATTGTATATTTTTTCATATTTCCAACAAAACCTAACATGCCCCGCCCCCTTTTTATAATAAGGTGCTTGCCATCACCTGAAAGCAAAAGCCCAGTGAATCATACTCTCTCTCTCTCTCTCTCTCTCTCTCTCTCTGGTAGGCATTAGAGGTGCCTCATACTGAGGAACCTGGGGCAACCCGAACAAGATGTAAGGTCTGTAAGGTAAGGTCTCTCTCTCTCTCTCTCTCTCCTCTCTCTCTCTCTCTCTCTCTCTCTCTCCACTGTTCATATGTGATTTGAGTCCCAGGCTTTTTCTGTCCTTCATCCATAAAAGTTATACGTGTCTGTTTCCCGTAGAAATACTCGTCCCCCCTGGAGACATTCACGAAGGAGGACTCGAGGTATAATATCACCCTAAGGCTACGGTAATCGATGGACTCAATAAGTCACTAAGTTCCTGGATGCTTAATAAATTACCGTATTGATTTTGTGCATAGTTCCTGGTGTCATCATATTAAGACGCCCTTGGAAGGCTACAGGCCGGAAAAAGTGATTAACATGTCTCCCTGTTATCATTTTTTTTTATTTTTACCGCCAGTGAAGATAAGTAAATGTAAGAGAAATTGCTTTTTATTGAATATAAACGTATGATGATAACCAGGTAGAGACAGAGATGGGAAATAAATGCGAAACTTTACGGCTCTTTATGGATAAGAGATCTTTAGATTAAATTGTATTATTCATTACTTGCAAAGTGGATGGATTTTTCCCAGTATTAACCTTAGAAGAACAACAGGAACCACCACTATTTTATTTAACCGCTTGGTTCCAGAATGAGAACTCAAATGGATTTATTTTACCCACTGAGAACGAGACTTGGTTATTAGGGAATCGAAAACTACATTGCCGTTGCTATACGAATATCATATATTCAGTTTTCTGATTAAAACGCGAATTTAGTCCCATCCTCTGCTCGATATTAGGTATAACATCAATTTGTTAAGAATTAGGCCTACGCCCATTAACTATATTATGCCCTCAACGTCTTCCATTTGCATTTTATATGCCATGTTTTTAACATTGATTTCATTGACAACTTTTCTAAGATCGCTTCTTCTTTACATGACAAAGAAGAAAATGGGCCAATCGAAGAAGAGGAGGAGGACTATAACCCAATTCCCAAATCAACCATGACGTTTCAGCTTTGCATTTTTACCCTGATGAATTTTAATGAAATTATGTAGTAGCCCAAGAGATACTAATTACCTTTCCAAGGACTGGCATTATAACTTCCACAGAAATTTCCCTCCTAAACTTTCTTTTTTCCCCCTAACTTTTTTAAAGGACCGAGGCGGCGTTAGTAAAAAAATAAAATGAATGTTAATGGACCACATTCTCTGAGGGGGAAGCGGCGCTTCAGGTATGGTGAATAAATACATTATCACGAGTGATAAACTTTTCTTGTCGGCGCTTATGAATGTTCCGTGTATTTAAGCACGCTGTATACGCTGGTTAGAAAGGAAACGCGGAGGATGGGGAGGAGGTGGAGGAGGAGGAGGAGGAGGGAGTGGCTGAGGAAGTATTATTAGACTACCAATAAAGAGAACTTGTTCGCTATTGAATTTAATTTCGAGAGTCGCTGATACTTGATATGGGTAGGCCTAAGAATAAGTGTCATTTTAAAGTAATATTTACGATGGCAGAAACAATCATCTCTGTATAGTTTCCTTAAAGTAATAGGTAACGTTCCACGTGTTAGTCTTATCGGAAAGTAATAAGAATATTCAAAAGTAATAGTGAAGGCTCCACATAACTATCTTAATTTATCAGTAACCAAATGAAAAATTGGCAATTATCTCTTAAATTAGAGTAAATAAAGCTTAATTTCCATCAGTCGACCATAGAAATAAAAACTGGAAATGCAAATGAATCGCATCTAACTAGAGTTACATACTATACTCTGTTTTTTTTCATCTGTCCATCCGCCTGTGGTGTTTTTGTATGGTAACACTGCGTCCTGGGCTTTAGATAGTTACGCTATGTGTAAGTTTTAGGTAAATAAAAGGATATCTGGGTGTACATTTGCAACTGAAATGTGTTTTAATAATTTACTGTATGCGAATATTTTAAATAGGATATTATTAATTAATCGTTGAAATGTAAGCTGAATGTAACTATCTAAAGCCCGGACGCAGTGTTACCATACAAAAACACCACAGGCGGATGGACATAACATAGTTTCATAACAAGGCCTCTAAAGAAATGAAAAGTAAGCGAAATAGTCACGTGCCCTGAGAGCAGAATCGCAGCTTAATCGATAATCTTCAATCAGACAAATCACCCACACGAGAGCTTTGTACCCAGAGAGTAAATTAAGAAGAGGATTGAGACCACTCGAGGATGCCGAGAAAGAATAATAATTATAATTATTGCTCTTTGGAGGTTGTCTTAGAAGTAAGGTAAGATTTGGTTTTGGATATATACCGGGATTTTGATAATTATGATTCCGGTCGTGCTCTCTCTCTCTCTCTCTCTCTCTCTCTCTCTGAAATCCATCAATTTTGATCATTTTTTCCCGTTTTCTGTTG
>NC_061096.1:64608788-64618788 GCF_015104395.2 Macrobrachium nipponense
CGTGCTGGCATAAAGCCAGCTTAATCCTAAACAACAAACAACACTAGAATTCAGTCCCTCAGCAGTTATCGCTTGATAATGTCCTGTCGATCAGGAGGAAACGTCGCGTTAGAGAGAGAAGAGAGAGAGAGAGAGAGAGAGAGAATTGTATAAGTAATAATAAATCAAATGACTCAACCGAATTTTACCATGCCCTTTGGTGCATTGCTCGCCAGTCTAAGCAACAACGAGAAAGCCGTCATCAGAAAGATAGAGAAGACTTCTTTATAAGATTAATAGTGCTGAAGCAGCAGTCATTTTTAACAAAACATGTCTACGAGAGGGTCTCCTTCCGAAATAATAATTATTATTATTATTATTATTATTATTATTATTATTATTATTATATATTATATTCTTATTATTATTATTATTATTATTATTATTATCAATCAAAAAGGCCATAATGAGTAATCACTAGCAAAGAGAGATTATAAACAACAATATACCTATATTGGGGAAAAGGAATCAATATATATTACTATATTTATATATATATATATATATATATATATATATATATATATATACTATATATATATATATATATATATATATATATATATATATATATATATATATATATATATATCATATATGCATTTGTATAAGTTTGTTATTCCTTTAATTATTGTTTGATAAGTGTAACGTCATACCTTGCTTCTATATTCAATATAGACATGAAAGTACTAAACTTCTGAAACTTATGTGAATTCAGTTAAACATCGTGTAACTTTCTTCGTCTCTTCTGTATAGCAAGCGTTTTCAGTGTATTCATTTCAATCCTGAATTGCGAACAAAAAGTATTTTTCAGTCCGCAAGGAAATATAGTTCTAATAGGTCCAAGAAGTAGCCATGAGAAAAAGATGTGAAGTGCATTTTCTGTATATTCCAATTTATCCTAATTTACGAGATCAAGCGCCGTTAATGTTAACCAGAAACAATATTGTCATACAATCGTGTGTAAGGTAAAGTAATATATGTAAGGTTAACAAGATGCTTTATTGTTAATCAGAATTCTTATTCTGATATATTATTACTCTTTTGTTCTTTCCCACAGTCTGCAGAATGTAACCAACAATACCACATCCCATTTTGTACCTAAAAGAACTACAAAGTATGATTAATAGAGAGTCCACATGGTTAGATAGCGAAAATGTAACTGGCTTGCTGACCGTTATGTGTAAGGTATGTCACCCTTATATTATTATTATTTTTATACAGCTTGATATTTCTACGTATATTTTCGTAATATTGAAGCGCCTTTTCTCTCGTATTTTTCCTTTCAGTAACCAAGTGAATTAATTAACTCAAAGAGCCTGTAGATGTCTGAAATAATGTGTCAGAAATTAGGTACCTTCTCCCCTACTTCCCTTAGCGTTTGTCATTTATAGGATTTACCAGTATATTTCAAGTATAGCCCATAGTTTTCTTCAATTTGCATATATTGCTTGGGAGCTGTCAATATCTACGAAGTCCATCTCTGTCTACTCAGCGATTCAAAATGAAAGTCGTCCAAACATCGACTCGAGAAAGCACGCAATACACTTTAATATTAACGACAGTCTCCTCCTTGGAGGGACGACCATTGCTATTCATGGGTTGTTTCCTCCAGGCTTCTGTTGCAATACCTTCCTCCCATTCCTGAATGCAGCGAAAATGCGCCTGGTGAAGAGAGTCGAAAGTAAGACGGGAGAATTGGGGATTTTTTGTACCGAAAGAAGAAATAGCAGACGAGACGGAAACCACTGCGTTGAGATTTGTGGAATGTCTCTTCACCTTCTTTCATGTCAGCTCTGCACACAATTAGAAACCCTTTAGGTAGGATTCGAACGTTTTTGTCCCCTGAAATTTTATCCTATGTATTTGAGCAGGTTTATTTTTAACTCTTGAAAATAAGTGTTCTCTGATCTGATGAACAATTGCTGATCAAGTACTGGGATCCACTTATGAATAGGTATTAACGGCCGCCAGGCTTAAGAAAATGGGCACTCTCTCTCTCTCTCTCTCTCTCTCTCTCTCTCTCTCTCTCTCTCTCTCTCTCCTATCTTTATATTCTATATATATGTGTCCGTGGGCGGCCGAGTGAATTAATTTATTCTTTGGAAAGTGGAAATAGGGCGCATGGTTTAAATTTTGTTACATTTTCTTGATGCATCTATTTTTGCCCCTGTAAATATCAACAAATCTAATTTCTTGTCTCTCCTAGACAAGAGTCAGCACTTCCTCAGGAAAGAACAAAATAGAGACATGTCTGGAGGAACCGTGAAAATTTAGGACTACCGGGGCAATTAAATCTGATTTATGTGACAATAATATACCCTGTCTCAGCACTTTTCACTGGAAGAAGAAATATGGACACTATTTATTGTACACCCAGAAACCGAATGGCTTCGTGTATTTGTCATCAGTAACATACGATAACGGAAAACTAGTAATGATAAACTTGTTACTGACCTTAGAAGTCTGGCGTAAGTGATGGAGTTACAATGAGTCCTGAATATCAAGTAAAGTCAGTGAATATGAACATATTTAAATGAAGGGGTTCCCCCTTCTTAATTTTTTTATGTAACATATATTGATTTTTGCTACTGCCAGACAGAAAACATTGTCGCTTAAGTTATGATGGAAAACTGATTATAGCTATATAAATAACTTAATTAACTTTATTTTGCAGTGTTCAGAAATGTTTTTTGATGACTAAGTCTGTGTTCACGAACCCATGCAATCAATTTATAGGACTTGTACTTCCAACTCTTCAGCACATTAGTAATTTAATTTTCAAGACCTGAGATAATTTTGTTGATGTGCAGATTCGGTGGCAAGACATTAGTGATTAAAAAAAAAAAAGAGTAAAAAATGGTGTACTCTTGGGCACTTTAATCAAATCAGGCAGGGCAAAGAGATGCATTTAACATTGTAAACAGAATCAGGTAACAGAAACTTATCAAAGAATTCATCTGACCCGGCCGGCAGCAGAGCATCTAGATTGCAATGAACTTCACATTTTAAAACCCACTAGAAAAAAAAGAACAAAAATGCGAGAAGAGCGAAAGAGCAAGCGGAAACAAAGCCCCGATAGAAAACCCGAAGAAAGAAGCCCAATTAACGAAAGAAACCCATTAACGTAATTAAAACGCCCACCATCTCCGACGCCCCCAGAAAAGATGCTTTCCACCTCAAATTCTCGCCTGAGCCTTTATCCTTATCTCCTGACCGAGCACGGCTGATTTCCCTGGGTATTCAGAGATTGCCAAAACATGAGCTTGGGTCTCGTGGCGCCACAATGGGCAATGTTTTCTTTGTTGGGGCCGGTGCGGGTTTAGCGCGCGATTCGCCAGGTGACCGAGATGAGAAAATTATCTCGGCTAATGCATGATTCACGTCGAGGCACAGATGGTGGTTTTACAAAAAGCGTTAAGTTTAACTTGGCAGGAATCGGAGAGAGATGAATGTGCGGGGGGGGGGGGGGGGGGGGGTGAAATTCGGTAAGAATCTTTTTACGTTTTATTTCGGAGGCTAAAAACAAATTTTTCTTAGGTTTTTTTTATTTTTTTGTGTTTATTTTATTTTTTGTTTTCTTTATTTATTTATTTATTGATTTATGTTTTCCTTTTTTTTTCGATCTCGCAGTTTTTTCTTCGTGGATTTTCACATATTCATAATTAACTTTAACGTAAACCTCTCTCTCTCTCTCTTTCTCTGTAATTAATATATATATAATTAATTATATATATTTTTATTATGTTATATATTATTATATATATTTATATATAAGTATATTAAATATATATTACATATTATTAAATTCTATTATATAATATATATATATATATATATATTATATTATTAAATAATTATAACATAATAATAAGAAATATTAACTATAAATTATATAGTATATATTATATATTATATATATATTATATGATATATATATCTATATATATATATATATATATATATATATATATATATATATCATATATATATCTATATATATATATATATATATTATATATATATATATATAGCAATACTGAATAAAAGTCATACTTACATTTGTTCGAGTGCAAATTGGAAACATTGCATTTTTAGTTCATGACAACATTAACGACAACGTTAACGATAAAACTACTGGAGAACAATCACGTTTTTATATAAGAGAATGAAATAAGATCCGTTTCTTGTGTGTAAGTCTTTTTATAACTTTAAAATACATTTGAAGTCTGTAAGAATCACGGGGACCATTGTCCTCATCATCAAAGGGACTGAAACTAGATAAAAATATTTACAAGTGAAGATTAATTATAATTAATTAGATTCCTGAAATAATAAATATGTAAGAATTTTTAACAATACATCAAGATTTAAGCATGAAAAAACGGTATGATTTTATCCTCAATATTAATGGTAATAATGCTGAATTTTCAGTCAGAGCAGAACACATGAAATGCTGCACGACATTTGTTATTCATTCAAAGTATTTTAAGTGGACATCAAATGAAAACATTTTAAGACCAAATACAGTTTAATGGAAAAATATCAATTGTTTTTTCAGATGTAAATGGCAAGGTTGCTTTCAGCAGACAGTGGCATTTATTACAACTGTATTTTATTTTATTTGTTTATAGTTGAAAGTCTAATTCAACAATATCGTGTTCTTCGTACTTTCAGTAAATGTGTGTTTTTTTTTTATGTGCGCATCTTTTCTGTTGTTCCAACATATACACTCATATATTTTATATATGTATATATATATATATATATATATATATATATATATAATATATATATATATATATATATATAATATATATATCCGTAGACAAATATCATTTGTTATCGAAGCAAATGCGAATTAAGGTGTAAAAAAAGCGTTAGTGATTAATATAGAGATGTACTGAACAGCAAAATTACCCTGTAGATAAAGATAAGTCTTATACTTCATCAAAATCATACATGGTATTTCTTCTGGCCGGTAAAATTAACAAAATAAATTCAACCTGAGAGGAATAAAACTTGAAAATATTATAGGTTACTGAATCATAAAATCGTCGACGTTTACGGTACTTTTAAAGCAGTTGTGGTGAGGAAATTATACAACTAGAAACGCAAGGATAAAATACACCAATGATTATTATGCATAAGTGAGAAAACTTCAGATATAAAAGCATGGAAAGTACCTTTTTGTGCTAAGTAAAATAGAATTAAATCAAATTCTTTATAACACATACAAAATTAATACGTACCAATGGATGATTGAAGGGGGTAGAAAAAAAATAAAGCTAAGTGAAATTGTTACATGAAAACAGCATTTACAAAAAGGTCCCTTCAGCAACTGAGGAATAAATTAAGGTAATTAGAGCGCAACCACCATAACCACAGAACGTGGGGGGAAAATCCCTTCAAAATTGCCTACCAAATTTATCTGTTTCTCTCGGCTAAAGGCCGGATACTTGTCCAAGGCAAAAATGTTTGGGGATAGCAACGTTCTTTTGAGCCATTAACTCTATACTTTGAACGTTTAAGAGTTGTGTCACGTTGTAGTCGTTTTATTTTTCTGTGGAAAGTTTTACAAGACGGGTTTTGACCTTTCTATTATTTTATCATGGTTTAGGACCGGTTGGAAGGTACCTACTCCTGGCGGAGTTGAGCAATCTCTTGTACTACTTCAATGGAAATGGCCTTCTTCATTCGACCGAGGTGGCAAATAAGAAGGAAATATGTCAAGTAGAAGTTAAGGTAAGAAGAGCTGTAGCAATTCAATGTATACATTATATTCCATCCAAGAACGTTGGAATTAGAAGAGAGAGGGAGAGAGAGAGATTGAAATGATGCCACTGTCTGTATGTTTTTCATAAATAACTGACCTACTACACAAACAATGGTGGATGGATGTTAGATCATTATTAACGCATTTCCACAAATAAATCTGAGAAAAGAGGTGGGAGGAAAGACAGACAGGTTAACAAACTGATAAGAAAATATTTAAAACAGATATTCGTTCAGATATGCCAAGGAGAAGAGAGGGAACCCACTACAAAATTAGAGGCCTTTTCCCCTGCTGCGCCCACGGGCTAATTATTCACTTGGGAGGAAGTTCATTGTTCCAAGACCTCCATCAGGCCTGTTTTCTGCTTTTATAAACTCTTGCGAGGTAGGATGGGGGACGACCTGTTCTCTCCCTCTGCTAATTCCCCTTCAGGGAGTCTCTTTATATTAGGCCTTGTAGCTGCCTTGTTAGCATCTGGGATCCAAAAAATGATAGGTTTTTGTACTACTAGCGGGAGGCTTAAGGGCTTTAGTTTTTACGCAATAGGTGAATTGGAAGCAGTTAATGAGCGTGTTCCATCATCAGGATACTTAATGAAAATGTATGTAGATATATATCTCCTAGGTAAATTGTATGTAAAGATCGATCTTTTTTTTTTCTCTCTCGTTTTCCTCACACTGAATGCCAGTAGTGGAGGCGTTCCGAATCCTTGGTGAGTGTTTTCTCTTGTGCTGTATGGTTTCAAAGTGTCTGACTTCGGAAGCCTTATAGAATTAGGTGATTGCGTGAAACTCATGATATTCTTGTGTCCCAGCAACTGGTTACGAGATCTAACGTACGAGTATCTCGTAAATATATTTCTCTTTTAAGGATTCTGCTGAAAAGTTTAAGACAATGTAAGTAATTTCTTTGCCTTATCTTTATAACTCAGAGCCTATCAGTTACAAATACTCTCATTTAGATTTACTAGTTGAAGTAATCTGTTGCTTAAGTACTGTAAAATGAATCGCCCCGAATATATATATATATATATATATATATATATATATATATATATATATATATATATATATATATATATACTATATATATATACATATATATATATATATATATATATATATATATATATATATATATATATATATATATATATATATATATATATATATATATATATATATATATATATGAAAATACGAAGTACATTTGTACGTCAGGGCCTTGAAAAAAATATAGGCAAAGATGCTAGATCTCTTGAGGCGATAAAGAATGACCTCCAGAGTGTTTTACGTAAACTAATGTAAAATGTTCACAGGTGTGATGTAATCTATGTGGGCGTTTGCAAGTCTTGCGGACGTCAGTTTTCCTTAGAGGTTTGAGTGATTCTGAAGACACAGAACTTCAACGTGAAGCCTCATTAATATCACCTACCTCTGCAAGATGACGTTTGTTATGCATATGTAGATTTATGGCAAATAGTGCGTTATTAGATGCTGAGTAGCTGTAGATAATGATGGCTGAGTTATATTACATATTCATGGTAGCATTAGAGTGTAGCATAGGAGATATATATATATATATATTATATATATATATATATATTCTATATATATATATATATATATATCATATATATAATCTATATATATACTTTATACAGGCTATCAGTGTTCAAGAAAAGTAATAATAAATTATGGTAAACTACCCATTTCAGAAAGGAAAGCGAGATAGATTCACATCAGATAAATTATTTATTGGCATTGGATTTTGAAGAAAGAGAAAAATAAGGTATGTAATAAAGAAAACTGCAGAAAACGATCTATTGCATGAAGCAGAATAAGAAGTTGTTCACTAGAAAATTAAAGTCAAAGAGAAAGTTTAGTGGGAAAAGTAAGAAAGCTGAGTAGGTAGAGGCGTAATTATAAGGAAAAAGTAATAATTGATCAAGAAATGTTGAAACAACAAACAAGAGCAAATTAAATAACATTTTGAGCAAATGACTGCTCCCTATTTCTGAAGTGAAACACGAGGGTATACCGTAACCTTTTCAAGAGCGCATTCTTTATTAACAAATCCGTACTTTGACAACCGTAAAACTTTTTGTTCTTCGCCTTCGGAAAAGTTGAAGTACTAGAAGGTTCCTTGCGTAATTGTATTATTCATCGATAATGGGTAGGTTGGTGTCAGAATAATTTAGACCACTTCTTCCTGACACGTAGCTGTCCCGATCAGCAAGGCTGTGAATCTACGAGCTGATGTAATTTTTATACAAGAAGGTGGTAGTCGTGGGGATTGCTGTTATCTCTTGATTCCAACACGAAGGCTTAAAAGCAAAGAGCAGCTCTCTCTCTCTCTCTGTTTTGTTCCTTGTACACTCATATTTTGCATTACACACACACACACACACACACACACACACAACACACATATATATATATATATATATATATAATATATATATATATATATATATATATATATATATATATTAGGTAAAACCATGATTCATTCACTTTTCCGATTAGTTTTTTTATAACAGGATATAATCATTTACATTCCATCTAAACAATTTACAGGAGTCATTCTCCCATGAACAGATTTCGATAGCCTAGACGACCAACCTTTTCTGTTCTAGCCTATGCTTTTCATTCCAGTAATTCTTTCGTAAACTATCTCGTATGAAAGTCGCCCTTTCTGTTGGGCTTTCTATTCGTTTTTATTTGTTATTATCCATCTTATAAACTCACTTTTCAGTTTGGGGGTCAATCCTCAAACTGGAATTTCGTCTTAAAATTCTTTTAACATTTTCCTTCATTACTCGTTACCGTCACATCTCCAGGTGAAATGTCAAATAAAAAATAATGAGGTATTTCATTTCGTAAAGTATCTAATCTCTTTCCCGACATAGACCAATAAAAACACCGACTAGCAGCCAATGACGTAGATCTTTTTTTTTTCTTCTTCTATAGAGACCATCTCAAAGGTCTTCATAAGTTTGATAGATGTCTTCCATTGAGAGGATCTTCTAAACTTTCCTACAGCAGCTTTTTCTACCGAAGACTTGAAGGAGTTATATATATATATATATATATATATATATATATATATATATATATATATATATATATATATATATATATAACAGTATATTTACAATATACTTTCGTCCTATTCAATCTACTAGTTCCCGAAATCTGTATGGCGTTCTTAAACACCCTGAGGATATACGTCACTCCAAGAGATCCAGTATAAGGAAAATAAATATATATATATATATATATATATATATATATATATATATATATATATATATATATATATATATATGTATTTATTTTCCTTATACTGGATCTTTTGGAGTGAAGTATATCCTCAGGGTGTTAAGAACGCCATACAGATTTCGAGAACTAGTTGATTGAATAGGACGAAACTATACTGTAAATATACTGTTATATTCCTCTTTATTGGGTGGGGGGTGGAGTGTTGCGGTTGGGAATCTTTTTCTGAAAATTATCACCGCAGTTCACTTAGATTCTGTCAGTGAAATACGAAATAGTAAAAGCAAGGCACGAATAAATTAGATTAATGAATTGAAATAAAATCAGAATAGGGACGGATATCCTTCAAACTACATTTTTTTAGAAGAAAAAGAATCGGTAACGAATTTGATTCCGGTTACTCCGAGCTCGTTTCTCTCCGTTGCTTGGAAATTGATATTCTGTCGAACCTGGGAATCACAGATACCATTGAGTGGGATCAGTGGTGATTTGACTTCGTATCTCCAGCACCAGTGAAGGGAAATGCAGGATTTTATTTATTTTTCTCTTTTTTCCTTATAATAGACTCGATCACATGAAAACGACAAATATGATATTAAATTCACGAAGATGTTCTAAAGGAAAATGAGAGAGTACTTGTAAATGTAAGTAATCTAATGATAATGATAATAATAAATATTGTGTTTTTCATATCACAGAGCAGAATCAGGAGAGTTTTTGACACTGGTTTTGCAAAATTTCAAATTACATTCTTACAAACACACACAAACACATTCATTGTGTATATATATATATATATATATATATATATAATATACTATATATATATATATATATATATATATATATATAAATATATATATATATATACATGCATGCATATATAATACCTACATAAATACAT
>NC_061096.1:64623788-64636288 GCF_015104395.2 Macrobrachium nipponense
CGCTCATTGATCGCCACGTCTTCAGAAATCATTCTTATATAATTATCGTCTCCTCTGACTAGTTTGTAAACTACAAGTGTCTTACATCGTAAGCTCAGCCATTTTGGTTTGTTCTTTTTCGTTGTGCCCTTACATAATTGTCGTCTGCTCTGACTAGCTTATATGCATTACAAGTTGGCTTGCGCCTTAAGCTCGGCCATTTTGGTTTCTAGAACTTTAATTTTTACTCTTTTTATTTTTCGGACAAAAAAGCCATGGCTTTTTTGGAGTCTCATTTAACCCAATAATGAAACCGTCTTTCTACTGGGGTCTGTTACAACGATGTTAGGCCTACGGGGAGTTTTGAGACACCAAAAGAGGCTTTCAATCATTGTTATCCCACACATAACTAGCGACCAGACAGACTTATTACTCTACTTCTTTGATTGAGAGACCGGGGGTTATTACCGGTCGTCAGTCATTGTTCGTCACTCGTTCCCTCACAGATACAACTTTGCCTATTTTTTTCCGGATTGGAAGACCAACATTTTAGGGAAGTGTTCTTTTGCCATAAAAGCATTTGGCTTTATTGTGGCCGTTTATCACCGTAATAGGCCTACTGGAATATTCGATATCGGTTTTTAGGCCTCATGCCCTACATCACTCTAGTTGTAATCTAAGTACTATAGTAGATTCACATCAGCCGTGCATCTGATGTCTAGGCCAGTCCCTTACGACGCTCCTGATTGGCTGTTGATAAGCCAATGACAGGGCTGGAAACTCTCAGTCTCTCTCGAGAGTTCACATGGGCAGGATGTATGTTTCACCTCTCCTGAGGGATACTTTTGAAAGACGCGTCCCTCAGGAGAAGTGGAACATACATCCTGCTATGTGAACTCTCTCGAGAGACATAGAGTTTCCAGCCGTATGATTGGCTTATTAACAGTCAATAAGGAGCGTAAAAGTATCCCTCGGGAGAGGTGGAACATACATCCTGCCTATGTGAACTCTCGAGAGTGACAGAGTTTCCAGCCGTGTGATTGGCTTATCTACAGCCAATCAAGAGCGTCGTAAGGGACTGGCCTAAACATCAGATGCACGGTTGATGTGAATCTACTATAGGTACCCATTTTATCACTTATTGGTCGGGAAAGGCATAAGTTTGTTTCGTTATTTTCATTTGAATTATTCAATTTTTAACGGAAAACTATATACGCCCTAAATCACCCAAGAATCGAACTAGGTCCCCATCGTCTGCTGAGTCTGTGTTTATGCGTTTAAATGTCGATTGCGTAAATGTTTGTTTTATTATATTTCAAGTCAATTGTGGAAGACGGAGATGGAGATGATGAAACAGAAAAAACAGCAAACTTTTACAAGAGAATATTAGATAAAACTGACTCATCTGCCTGGCTGTCACCGGAGTCGAGCCTTTACCCTCTGCCCCCTTTAAGGAGAAAAAACAAATTAAGAGAGAAGAGAGAAAACGGATTACATTTTAAACCCTGCAGTCAGGTTAGCATTCTCGTCCGAAGGGCAAAGGTTAAAGCCGAGACTGTAATTTAAAGTAAACGACGAAGCTGAGAGGAGAGGGGCTTTAAAGAATTCGCGGAAGCGATAGAGCTCCCGAACGCATCGTTTGTTCCGTCATATCAGAAAGCTACGCGGAGGCATTTGAACGAGGTCTTTCATTCGACCTGTTTTTGGATACAAGATTCTCTCTTGGCTCACGACGGACTCATGTCATCTGTTACACCTTTTCAAAAACGCTGGGATTCTGCATCGTGTTCGGTAGCCCGTATCTGGAAACTACCTCCAGCGCAACTGTTTTGAACATTAAAAGAATTTATAAGTTATTCATCACATCTGTTAGCCGAACACGCCCCCAAGCTCGCCTGTGTGGTCAAGACAGAGCATTAATTCATTAACTTTATCAATGAAAGCGATAAAGGAATAGCCAGCAAAATTTATCGGGATTCTGCTCCATGAGAAATAAGTTACTTCATATATTCTGTTTTCCAGAGGCATATGAAATCGATGAAAACGAACGCTATGTTTCAATAATGCTCCATTTATAAGCTAAAACTGAATTGAAAAAAGAAAAAAAAACATTTATATCAACTCCATAAAGATTTTTCTCGGCCAGGGAATAAAGTTTTTAATCTGGACGCCGACATTTATCAGAATGAGGGATCGCACCGCGATACAGAGCGGAACTCGCTTTGGCCACTGTAAATCTCGCTTTATGGGACCAGGAAACTGAAGAAAGAAACCCAAATCACCGGACTCCCTTCTGTACCGCTCTGCCAACGACACTATATAAATCATAAAAGTTATAGCCGGCCGCGGCGTCCGTATATTTTTCCACTGCACTTTGTGTTCCTGTGATTTTCCTCCTCCTCCTCCTCCTCCCTCCTGTGGCCGTTCGAATGCATTCATTTACATCAATGAGAAGCTGTGTGGAACGAGAAAAAACAAAGGGGTAACATTACGCTTTTCAAATCTGGCTTGTGACTGGTTATTGCTAAGTAATCTTCCGTTAAAAACGGGGCTCTAGTCGTAATTCTGAAAAAAAAACAACTTCCACTTAACTAAAAAATGACTTTACCTTCGAGCGATTTCGATCTCTAATACCGTATCTTGATTTCTGATAATTTCATAATCATATGAGAATATATAGATACACATCCGTATGTAGAGGCATGAATGTATATCCAGAGATATGTAGTCCGTCAGATTACTCGTGTTATAATCATGTGAAAACATTGTTATGCTGGCGTTGCACGAGAATATCGGTCTTCGAAGCTTGCGCTAATATTGTTTTCCTAAATTGATGTCAGAAAGTCAAGCTTGCTCGGTAAGAGCAGCCTCTTACAAATGCGAACATGTGTTATTGAAGTCTTTCAGCGTAGGAGAATAACGAATTTTTATTTTGGCGACACGATAAAAAAAAGATCCGCAAAATAGTTCTTGTGACACTTCGTCACGCCATCCGCCCAGATCTGGTATCGTAAATGACTACTTCATCTTTAATCGTCAGTGAAATATTCACAGGTTAAACGAGGAAGTTGACCTTCTGACATTATCAGACTGATGTATTACTCTTCGTCATTCCACGTACTTGCCATTCGGCCTCTACTTGAGGGACAGTGTAAATAGTCCGAGGTAAGGCTGGATGCGCAGCGGTATTCTTAGAACGCAAACTATAAGGCATTGCTTCGTTAGTATGGACCCCTAAGGAGGGGTAGTGCCGTCAGTGCACCTCCTGTGGTGCAATGTAGGTATTACTTAAGGTTCTTTGCAGCGTCCCTTCGGCCATTAGCTGCAACCCCCTTTCATTCCTTTTATTGTACCTCCGTTCATATTCTTTTTCTTCCATCTTACCGTCCATCAAAAGTCTATAAATCAATCAGTCGTTAGTATGGAAAAGGGTAGCTAATTTCTCTGTCTGTCTGTCTGTCTCTCTCTCTCTCTCTCTTTGCCTCGTTGGACAATGATTAAACGGTATGGGCATATACCATTCAATCTCCATTTGCTTACGCAGTGGATTATGTTAGTGGTAGATAGTTATGGTGTTTCGAAGCCTGGGATAGAACTTCAGCATATTTCATAACTACTCAATCAAGAGAGAGAGGTACAGAGATACATATACGTACTTACAAAAATACATATATATATATATATATATATATATATATATATATATATATATTATATATATATATGAACTGATCTGTATAGAAAATTCATGTGTGAGACATAACGGAAAATCTTCTAAATGTGTTGTGCGTAGCTATGTGTGATCAGAGAGTAACGATCAGATAGATATCGCTGATTCATCGAATGCCCATATGATCGTTGGTGGCGTGGCGTGGGTGATTCAAATGAGTGCCATGCATCGAAGACCCTTATTGTTTCCTTTCAATTATAAGAGCCCAATCAGCTTAGACCTGTGACCCAAAAAAGTTCAGTTTGAAAAGTTACGAGTGAGTAAGGGATTAGTGGTCGATGGGTCAGGGCGCGTCTCAAAGACAGTGGTCAGCGCGTGTCGCCTTAGAGTACCTTCCGTCTATATAATAATCATATAATTAGTAGCATAATATTAGCAACAGGGCTCTGTGTAACTATTAAGGAAAATACACGTGTTAAGTTTATGATCGAAAATCAGGTCATGTAAATTGGTGTCAGTCTTGGGGTCATGCCAGTGCATAATATTTAACAGCGTAATTGTGAAGGTGAAATAAACAATGCAAACTCGAAGAAAAGCGGCGCGCGACGGCGGGAGTGCCAGTACTAGCAGCACCAGTGCTAACAATGACAGTGCCGAGAAAAAGGACAGTGTGAATGATCCGGCAGTGGCAACAATTATCCAACACGCGTTAGAAGAGTTACACAAATTAACAAAAGATACACAAACAAAAAATCCTGTCGACCCACCCACAATTTCGGCCAACGTCGCGTCGTTCACGCAAGTGCGATCAGATGAAAAAATAGAAAAAACTGCCAGTGCTAGATGGATCCGTGCCTGAGTTTGATAACTTACGCACTGGTGAAGGCTTCCTTTCGATCGAGACCTTTATAAAGTGTGTTGAAAACGCTACAATTGGTTGGACAGATAAAGAAAAGATTGTGCAAGCGAAACAGATCATCGGTAATGCAGCACGACAAATCAGGAGTTGGGACGTCAGTTATTCGGCAGACTGGGGTACTTTTAAACAGCACCTCACTCAGCAGTTTACCCTACATCGAGAGGAAAAGATGGGGCTAATGGAAGCTTATGACTCCAGGTTGGGGGAGGGAGAGTCGATTTCAGCCTTCTACTATCGCGTCGGCGAGGACTATGAGTCCTTCACCCCTGACGAAGACCGACTGTAGAGGGAAAAGAAAACTTCTGTCGACGCATGCTGAAACAAATTCTTGCCACCTCCGTAGTGGGATTTCTTGTTGACAACAAGAAGCCCTTACACACCTTGCTGCCGAAGGTACAACTATTCGGCCACAGACGACGCCAACAAACAAGGATGGGGCCACAGGCCACCTCCCAACCGGTTGTTGCAACGGTTAACCAATCTGACCCAGCGAATCCTCAGCCAGCCTGAGGGCCCAGTGCCCCTCTTTCATCGAGCCACGACGTTGTTTCCGATGCAAAGCAACAGACCAGCGGAACAACGTTCCCCCCCTCACCAAGGAGAGGAAGGGGAAGGCGGCGTGGAGGAGGAGTCGGGAGGACCCCCGACTACATCCACGGACGCCGGGTCCAAACAACGACCGTGTCCCCGGTAGGACAAGGGACGCCTTGTCGGGGAGGAGGAAGTCAGCCAACCCCTCGAGAAGTTGTGGATAGCCCTCCCCCCACCCGTCGCTGCCCATGCCCGGTCGTTCAGGGTGCCAGGAGAGACGGTAAGGCAAGAGCCTATCTCCCACCCTCAATCCACGAAGGAAGCCGTGGTGCCGATCTTGCAAATATGGGTAGGGGAGCGACAGGGAAGGGCGTTGATCGACACTGGTGCAAGTGTGTCTCTGTTAGAAGAACACCTAGTGACAGGATAGGTGCAGCCGATGAAAGGTTCTTTAGTTTTTAGTACTGCAGGTGGTCATCGGATGGTAACCCAGAGGGCTGTGAGGCAACAGGTAACCATTGATGGGCGAGTGGTGACACAAACCTTTTATGTAGTGCCAGCATTACAAGTAGAAGGAATTTCAGTTATTTTAGGAATTGATTTTGTGGATAGGAACGAAATAATAGTGGCTGGCACAGCCGGGAAAGGGATCGAGGTATATTTAAAGGGACAATGAATTCCCACAGAGGGGGAGAGACTGAGGTGCCTAAGAGTCTCCCTTAGGTCGAAGGGAGCTGGGGGAAAAGTACCCGCTGCCCCAGAGGCGGGAAATGTGGCACCACACCGGACCCTCTCATCCCTCGCCGTGACACCCTCACAGAGCATACCGGAAGGCACTTTAGTTATGATCAGACCCCATAACAAATGGGACGATTTTATCATTCCGGGTCTGAGCGAGGTAATACAGGTGAAGTTAATGTGCCATTTATGAATGTCAGTGACCAGCATATCGTACTAGACAGCGAGTCAATATGCGACCTTGAACCTTGTGAAATAGCAGATGCTTCTTACACTCTCGCGACCTTGGGTAGCACGTGTCAAGGTCGCAGTGAGGAATGTATAAGTAGACTCCTTCGGACAGCTGGTGGGTCTACCCCTGTTACTTATCAGAATATTGTCAAAGAAATCGTAGAAGGTTATCAAGATGTAATCGCGATTGGCGATGAAACCCCAGGCAGAGTAAATAGTTTTCCTTTTGTTATAGAAACCGGGGGTCATCCACCCATAAGATCTAAGCCTTACAGAATACCAGTTTGTTATCAGCGGGAAGTGGAAAACGAGATTAATAAATTAAGGGAACAAGGGACAATTAGAGAAAGTGAATCCCCCTGGGCCTCACCAATCGTGATGGTTAAAAAGAAGGATGGTTCTCTTAGGCTATGTGTTGATTATAGAAAGTTGAATAGTATCACAAAAGACGATGCATTCCCATTGCCCTCTATCAAAGAGTTGTTGATTAAGGTCAGGGATAGTAAATTCTTCACCAACTTAGATTTAAAGTCAGGGTATCATCAAATACCTATAGACGAGAGTAGCAAGGAAAAGACAGCCTTTATAGCTAATGATCAATTGTTTGAATATAATTACCTCCCTTTTGGGGTAAAGACTGCTCCTGCTCATTTTTCACGTGTTATGATATCCGTATTTGCTCCGCTATTAGGACATAGCATGTTTGTATATTTAGATAACATAATCATAATAGGGGCTACAGAAGAAGAACACAAGAAGAACATTTTTGAAGTTTTAGAAGCTTTAAAGCAACAGGATATGAAAATTAATCTAACCAAATGTAAATTCTTACAGCAAGAAGTTGAATTTTTGGGGCACATCATAACATCCGAAGGCCTTAAGCCTTGTGCCGATAAAGTAGCAGCAATTAGAGAATTTCCCCGACCGAAGAATGCAAAGAAAGTAGCCAGCTTCCTCGGGCTCGCAGGCGACTACCGTAAATTCATAAAAGATTTTAGTAAAATATCGAGACTGCTAGATTCATTGAGAAAGCAGAAAGATTTTCATTGGGATCGGGAAGAAGAAATGGCTTTTCAAGAATTAAAGATTTCACTCACTAGTAATGAACTATTAGCTTATCCAAAGCTCGATCAAGCATTTGTAGTAACCACTGACGCGAGCAGTATAGCTATCTGGGAGTGATTTCTCAAGTTGACGATGCAGGGAATGAAAAGCCGATTTGTTTTGCATCACGAGCATTGAAAGGAGCAGAGAAGAATTACAGTACCTTCGATAGAGAGGCATTGGCTATTCTAGGAGAGACATCGCTACTTTTTACTGGAGCATAAAGTCAAAATTAACACAGATCATCGCCCATTAAGAGATTTATTCAAGAAAGGGGATTTGACCACTCGACAGGCTCGTTGGATAGAACGGCTGTTAGAGTTTGATATTGTGGGAATTGAACATATAGCAGGGAAAACAAATAAAGTAGCGGATGCCCTCTCCAGAAGTGCCATAATGGGAGTTACAACTCGAGCAGCAAAGAGAGAGGAACAACGAAGGAAGAAGCAGTTGCATGCGTCAGAGGCAACCAATGCAGAAAACGGGAATAACTCGGGAACGCCAGAGTTAGGGAGAGAGAGAAGGGAAACGAGTCGTGGGAGCGAAAGGGCTGATCCTCCTAGGGGGTCAGCAAGTGAATGGCCTGGGAGTGAAAATGAGTGTGTGATTGATTTGTGTGGTTGGAGTGTTGGAGAGGTGATAAGGGGTCAGAAGTCTGAGCCATGGATCGGGCAGGTTAGGGCTTATGAAAGGGGTGCTAGTAACGAGTTTCCCGATTTCCTAAAGGTGCCCAGAAGTATGTTTTTCATTGAAGGAGATATTTTGTTTTGTAAATATGAGAAGAGACCAGCCGATATCCGATCTCGCGTCTTCCTCCCTCCCTCTTGGTAGAGAAAGCTATCCACATGACACATGCAAGTGCTTATGCAGGACATATAGGTATAGAAAGGTCCCTCAGGAGGGCACGAGAATCATTTTTTTGGATAGGGATGAGAACAGACATTACAAAATTCATCAGCCAGTGCCACATATGTAACACCATGAAAAACCACAAACACTCTATTCCAAAGGCTTGCATGTGGCCAGTAGAGCCAAATAAATTTAACAGAGTGCATATCGATGTCGTAGGACCCTTCCCTCCTGGAGACGGGCAGTTCAAATATGTGTGTGTGATGGTGGATGCGTTCACGCGTTATACGCACACCTACGCAATGGTGGATAAGACCGCAACATCGGTTGCCAGAGCTTTGTGTTCATTCGTAACAAAATTCAGCTGTCCTCGTACTCTAATCAGTGATAATGGGCGTAAATTTGTTAATGAAGTGATAAAAGAGCTGACAAAATCATTTACTGTGGAACATTTTACGATCGCATCCTACCAGCCTTCAGCCAATGGGTTGGCTGAATCCCATAATAGAGAAGTGACAAATATTTGGAAATATTTAGTGGCAGACAGTCCGAATCAGTGGGCAGAGATGTTGCAAATGGCGGAATTTGCACTTAATACTGCGTATAACAACTCTATAAGAGATACCCCGTATTTTTTAGTGTATGGACAGGACCTTTCATTGCCATATACTGTGATCATGGACCCTAGAACTTTACCGTTATATAGTGTCGAGCAATACCGGGTGATGTTCTGTAACCTAACCCGAAGAGTATTTTAGATAATGCAGAAACTTCTGTTAAGGACAAAGGAAAAGTATCAGACGCAATATGATCAGCGATTCCGCACACAAACGTTTAAGATACAAATAGGGGACAGGATCTATTTGAAAAGACTGCAACCGAAGAAACATAAACTTGAGCCCGCCTATTTAGGTCCGTACTGTGTGAAAAAAATTAAAAACGACACTGCGGTGATAAAGCACATTAGGACCGGTGCCCAGGGCGGGTACCACTTATCACACATGCATCCCGTCAGAGAAGATGTCCTGATGCGGCATCTGAACAAACCAGTAACCCCATTTCCGGGACTGCCTGGTTACCTGGGAGAGGAGAGTGAAGATGATATACAAGCATGTTTAGGGATCATTAACGGTGCGCCCGACGTGCATACAGACGAAGGTCGCAAATATTGCTGTCATGTTCTAAAGTATGAACATTATTCTAAACGTATCTTTGCACCAACCTGCCGTGTTCCTTTTTAATCTTTTATTTTGATTATGTGATGATACCTTTTCATGCATAAATTGAGACAAATCATACTTTCTGTTTCCTTATTGTTTTGTACTAGTTCTTTGGTCTTGATGATTGATAGTAATCTGTATATTTTATTGATTTTTTCTAACTACAGGTTTTTGTACTACCTGTTTATTTTATTATTTTTTGAACTGCAGGTTTTTGTGCTCCAATTTTAAGAAGAATGTAATGTGGTTAATGTGGTGATATAAAATTTATTATTTCATTGATTCTTACATAATTTCTTTTTCATTAAAGAACCTGTTTACAATGTGATGCGTGGAATTCAGAACAGACTGTAAATTGCCAATTGTAAGCACGCAATTTGACCCTGGGTTGCTAAGTTTAGTTTTTATTCTGCATGAATTATTAATAGCATTTCTGATAACATTTCGGTCGGTAAGGTACTTAGATAACAGTGCACAAATGATAGAGACTAAATAAGAGAAAATGCATATAAATAAATAAAGAAAAAATAGTGTTTTGAGTTCTGCTGGGTGCAGAAACTTGTGGGGGGGGGGGGGAGAGTGGTGAACTGATCTGTATAGAAAATTTATCAGGTGTGAGATAACGGAAAAAATATCTACTAAATGTGTGTGCGTAGCTATATGTGATCAGAAATAAAGTAACATCAGATAGATGTCGTTGGTGGCGTGGCGTGGGTGATTCAAATGAGTGCCATACATCGAAGACCCTTGGTTCCTTTCAATTATAAGAGGCCAATCAGCTTAGACCTGTGACACAAATAAGTTCAGTTTGAAAAGTTAAGAGTGAGTAGGGGATTAGTGGTCAACGGGTCAGGGCGCGTCTCAAAGACAGTGGTCGGCGCAAGTCCCTTAGAGTACCTTGCATCTATATTAATAAGATCATATAACTAGTAATTTGTAATACTTAGCAAACCAGGGCCCGCTATGTAACTATTAAGGAAAATACACATGTGGTTAATTTTATCTTACGCGTTTCATTGTACTGGTAGAACCCACCCTTGTATGATCGAAAATCAAGGTCATATATATAATATATCTATATATATATATTATATATATATATAATATATATATATATATATATATATATATATATATATATATATATATATATATATATATATATATATATTATATATTGTTACGTTTAAGGCTGGCCTGAAGGGGCTCAAATACGTAAACGGAAATAGTTGAGGGAAAATGCAGAATAAATTAATTGAACTTACCTTAAAAGGATTTATATCGTTAATTTACTCTAGAGGGAAAGGAAATCGCCAGAAAACTTGGCTAATTACTTTACATCTATTTATTTACAAGAGGCCGTTTAATGGCCTGGAGAAAGAATAAATGCAGCTTGTCCACACGTGGGGACCAATATATCTCTCACAAGGGGATAGCTGGCTAAAAATGAGGTTCCCGTAAAAGCTGGCTTTCAAAATTGTTCATATGTCTTGCGGTAAAGCATTACTTGCGGAAGCGAAAGACTTGGACACGTGACTCAGGGAAATCTGAAAATGATCCCAGATTAGACAAGATAAAAAAAAGGACTTCTTGCACAAGTTATGATTATTCAGTTTCTCTAAAAACACTGGGGGAAAAAACCCAAAAAAGTAACTCTAGTGTTTAACTGAGGTATGCAATGACTTCATTTGTCTGGGACGATCACACAAGGGAGGCATGTGGCCACAAGGCAGTGAGAGGAACAAAGGGATATTCATTTGAGTTAGAAGTTTGAATTGTGAAAATGGGGAGTAAATAGACACTAGGAGGTAAGGAACTGGCATTATGCTGTTTCACAAGACGTGCCTGGATGCCATGATCCGTGGACCTTTGTAGAAATGCGGCTCATCGGCTTTGTCTCAAGGTCTGGCGGCGCGCAAGTAACGCTGTGGTAGGCCTAAGTTGGAAGGCTCGTGGCTGGGACATCCGTCCGAGGTCACGACTGGAGGAGACTGAGATCGAAGGCAGGTGTGTTTCCTGGGTGTTGGGGGTCAGCTTAATCCCCCAAGAGCAGGGGATCCTGGAAACATAACATACAGCCAGCAGAGGGTTCACAGGAAAAAGGAGCTTAAGACATAGGCCTAATAAGTACCTGGCTACCAACACCCTTCCCTTTTGGGATACGTCCTTAAGGCTGAGAAGTCTTTATTTTCCAAGTTTTAACAGGAAATCCCTATCTCCTTGGCTGGCGTGCTCTGGTTTCCCGCCTAAAAGCTGATATTTGGGGGAATATGGCTGCTGTTTTACAAATAAAATAGATTGAATAAATGCTGGGGTAGATGAGACGGTCAATAAATGTAACAATATATATATATATATATATATATATATATATATATATATATATATATATATATATATATATATATATATATATAGATATATATATATATATTATATATATTAGTTATATAGTATATGTGAATGTAGTTGAATACATATCATGCATCTGCTCTTGCTTGGAAACAGAGTGAGCTGTAGAGGAATCTGATATGTACGCAGTTTTACGTGGCTGTCCATACTGTTGCCAAGGGTGTTTTGAGGCGTGGTGGGGGGTATTGTACCATTTTTCATTGTATGGATGTCACAGGTGACTGATCAAGGCACTTGAGGGAAAGACGCATTCCTTTGTGATAGGACGAAAGCCGGTTGAGCGAACGCCAAGTGTCTGGAGAAAACCCCCATCTCAAGGTATGGCACATATTTTAAATGACTTAGTAACAGTTGCGTTTGAAAAGAGAGAAGTGTGAAGTGTATCTCTTTACTTAATATTGTGTTATAAGAAACGTAACGAATATATCTTATTACAGATGGGCTCTATACCATGATACTAGAGCGGAATTCTCTAACTTGACTAATACAATGTAACAATTGACATTTTGAGTCTGGGAGTGAATACTTAGCCAGGAGAGTGGAATGATAACTTAATAGTTTTCTTGGTGGGGCAGACTTGGATTTTATCACAATGACTTATTAATCATCCTGTTTCAATTTCATGTTCATCGGCTTTGGGTAATAAATAGTATATTATTGTATCTATGTGAGCTTAATAGCCTAGTGACATGCTTGCAGATAGAGGGCGTCTTCTGCCACAGGTAAGAATTGTTAATTTGTGTAGCTTTGTCAAAAGTGGGGGTGTGAGATATATAAGCAAATACACTGGAAAATGATGGACAGACTATCATTTTCCTGTGGTATTCGCTTATTTAATAAAGTCACG
>NC_061096.1:64641288-64661288 GCF_015104395.2 Macrobrachium nipponense
ATATTGTGTTGGTTTGTTCATTATGACAATTATCAGGGTGGAGAGGTTTTCAGAGTTCATAAAGGTGCTGCTTTGCTTGTATTTAAATTTGTTGTCATTGTTGCCAGAGGTATAGCCTTCTTACGTATAGCCAATCATCCATCGAGAAAGAGGGAAGAAATGCTGTCATAAGTTACGTAACGAGTGCGTTCGAAACCTTTTCTCTGAGTAAGTTGGCCCGTCTTCATAAAAAGCCACTTTTACATTGTAAGTACCAAAATTTATTCAACCTACGTAATGCAGAATGCAGTCAAAATTTATGTGTACATATAAGTGTATTCTGAATAAGCGTTATATTTATGAAATGCATAGATAAAAAGTTATTGCGAAAAAACCGTGTTACAGAGGCCTTGAATCTCATAGTAGTCGCCTTGTACTACTAGCAAAGTACTCCTCATTGGTTCTCTGGTCTTGGAGTAATAACCAACTATAAGCCCTTACAGCAACGGTCAACTTAAGTTGTAGTGCTTAGTGTTAAGTGATTTAAAGCTTTAAGTTGGTTTAAAGTGTTTAGTGATGTCAACTTGAACTTTATATCAAATTCTTAATAAAGTGTGACGTGAGTAACAGATCTGTGTCTTTTCTACATCTCATCCCTGTGGCTTTGAAGAAAACGGCAGCTACATTAGTTCAAGAAAACCTCGTGATTGAAAGTGCAGGAATCTAGCGAAGTTGCTGGGTCTATCGTCAGTGAAGATTGTCTCGATGAAGTGATACAAGAGCAAATAAAAACTTTGAAAAATGCCCAAACTGCTGCTCTGTCTGCCGTGACCAAAAGGAGAAATGAGATCTTTAGACTAATGGATAATTGTGATAATCTTCATCTGGTGAAGTCTGAAATGATTATTTTGCGCAAATTACGTGATAAATATGATGAATGTTTTCAGCAATATGAGAAGCATTTAACAGATTCCAGTGAACGAAACACAGTAGATAAGAGGCATTCAGAAAATACAGTATCTATTGATCGTTTCATTACAGAAATTAATAATGGGGTCAAGGAAAGTGAATTGCAATTAACTGCAGACCTTAATAGAAAAAGTCTTTGTTCCTCATCCACTAGCAGGACCAGGTCCAGCAGAACTAGTGTAAGATCTGCTCGCCTCAAAGTGAAAGCTAGACTGGCAGAATTGATGGCTCAACATGCTATGAGAGAAAAAGCAAAAGTGATGGAAGAGCAAGAACTCAGACTTAAGCAGGAGAGGGAAGAGCAAAAATTTAAAGGTGATCCTATTGAGTTTGCCACTTTCATGATGGCATTTGATGCCAGAATTGCCCCAAATGCTTCGGGTGATGCTGACAAACTATACTACTTGGATCAGCAACTTGAAGGGGAAGCCAAAGACTTGATAGGTGGATGCTTGTATATGAGTTCTTCAGAAGGATATACTTCAGCTATGAGTTTGCTCAGTCAAGAGTATGGCGATCCTTACAAGTACAAGGTGCCAATGGCATATATTAAGAAATTTATTTCTTGGTCTGCACTGAAACGACATGCCATGACCAACTTGTCACACATGGAAATACTAAATCATCTTCCTAACCTTCAAGCAGTTGTTAAAAAAATTCCAACATACCTTCAGAACAAGTGGTGTAGCCTGGCTGGACATTTGAGGGAAGAAAAGGGAGGAGTTGATTTTGCAGATTTGGTTGAATTAGTTTATAAAAAGGCAAAGGCAGCAAACGACCCAACATTCAGCAAGTTTGCTCTTCAAAATAATTATTCAAAGCCTGAAAACAACTCTGGTAGCTTCAAACTCAGATATTGTCAACAAAAGAACAAAAGTTCAAGCTTTGCTACCCAAGCAGAACTGAATCCAGAAAATAGAAAGACATCATTAGTGTCTGAGAAAGAGAAATCATGTCCACTTTGTAAGCAAGAAAAACCGATGATCTTGATGATTGTTGGAATTTTTCTAAGAAGACCTCTGAAGAAAAAATAGATTTCCTTAAGGAGAGAAGGTTGTGTTTTGGATGCTTGGTCTCAACCATACCTCTAAAGGAAGCAATGTAAGACGTGCTGTAAGAGGCATCCCACATCATTGCATATCGAAGGATTCAAGCTACATAAAGACAATGATAGCTCGTCTAGAAAAGTAGCAAGTGAAATTATTGTTAGCACATGTACAGTGGGGCTCAAATCTCATGCGACATGATTCTTTTTGTATCGTCCAGATCCTCAGACTCAACGTGACGTTGCCAAGTAGTGTTATACTTTTTTTTTTCTAATGTCATACATGTCGACAAATTTGCGAATTCACAGCTAGCCCTATTTTCCTTTTGGTTATATAAATATGATCCCTTTTATGCATTTGTATGATTCGCACTCTGTGTGATTTGAAGTGATTTTTTTTTATTACGTTGCTTGGTTCAAAGTGCGGTATGATAAGGTTAGTGGTGCCATCAATGAAAGCGCACTTAACATGCTCCTCGGACTGGTGAACATAACTAGTATGTCTGCAGCATTATGAGCTCAACAGTCATGACAACATTTTCAAAGTAGGAATATGAATTACAACCAGTTTTCTTTGAATGTTGAAGTTTATGCTGTGTTTAAGCTGCCTGTATGTTGCAAAATGTCTCATAGGCCTAAAGATATAATCTGTCCTCTGAGATGTAGCCTAATCTGTTACTAATGAATTTATTTGTAGAGATTACCTGGTCTTTGATGAATACGATAGAATATGAATTACAACCAGTTTTCTTTGAATGTTGAAGTTTTAGACTGCGTTTAAGCTGGCTGTATGTTGCAAAATGATTTATAGGCCTAAAAGATATTCTAAGTCTTTTTGAAATGTAATCTGTTACTGATGTTTTTATTTGCAAAGATTACCTGTTTTTTGAGGAAAAAAATTGCTGCTGATTTTTATTATACGGAGAAGATGGCTATTAATCGAAATATCATAAGTATTAACTATCAAGACGTTTGGAACACTTGTTTTTCAACTGGTTTAAAATATTATTTTCTTAAAATTCCTTCTGCTCGCTTTTGGTGTATAATTTATTCTTTCATAAGGTAACTTGAAGTGCAAGAATGTGTAGATAACCTCATTTGCTTTCTGGCCAGAAATTGTTAATAAAGAGATGTGACTGCTAAGTGTAAAGTAAAGAAATCTAACACCTAAGCCTAGGAACAATATCTTGGCTTTGACAAAAGAATACTTGCATATGCGAATATTTGCAAGTATACCATCATTTTTTAAAATTTTTAAGAATTATAACAAATAATTATGTATGAAATTCATAATATTCTTCTAAATCATATAAAGTAAATATTTTCAAGATAATTTCATTGTCGCTAGTCATTGTAGACCTACTTATGTTACACTGGGTGGTTGTTGTTGCACCGACACTAATGATCCATCACACACGCTCCCCTCAAACGTTGATAGCGGTGGGCGCATTCTACTTTTGTATATACATTTTTACATTTTTTTCAGCACTGAAGTGTAAAAGCAGTCAAATAAGACTAGTTAAAATTTTATGCTTGCTTTTGAAACATTGTTATTGCTATGATAATTTTTTTCTTTTTTTTATTTAACATTTGAACTGATGCTTGATGATAACTTCATTTTGGTCAAATGCTCAGCAATGTGTGAACGAAAGTTTTGAAAATGTTTCGAAAGAGATTTTTCTGAAATTTGCTACACGTGACATTTTCTTACAGTTTTGAAATATATGACAGATTTCACTCTTATGAAGCATATTATGACCTTATTGTATTCAATAATCGCGTTTCCGCATTGAAATAATGGATAGATATAGAGCATGTTAGGTTGCCAGTTAGTGAATTCTGAACGAAATCACTATGGAAACATGTCGCATGAGATTTGAGCAGCACTGGTGCTACCAATCATGTCAGTGTGAAGTAAATACAATATTACAGGCTATTCTTACCCAGTAAAAATATATCAAAAAGGAAACCAAGTAGTTTGGTTTTGACACTTATGCCTTTTTTGACAATGGCAGCACTGGTTGTTTCATCACAGAGAGTTTACGAGAGCAGATTGGTGCATCTGGGAAAAAACAGAGACATGTTTAAAGCTCCAAAACCATGCATGGCATAAACATTGTGAATACTTTGGCTGTTAATAATTTGTGTGTTACAGATATGGAAGGAAACAACACTATTGATCTGCCAAAAACCTTTACTCGTCAAGATATCCCAGTGAGTCATCAACAGATACCAAAACCAGAATTGCTCAAAAAGGTAGCTGGTCTGAGGAATATTGCTGATCTGATTCCTGATTAAAGAGCAGATCTGTAGATTGGTTTGTTGATTGGCAGTAATTGCCCTAAAGCACTGCAACCATTAGAAGTGCTTCAGCCAAGGGTCAAGATTCCTTTGCAGTTCTTTACCACATGGATGGGACTGTTAGTGGCCCTCAACATTTTAAATACTCTTCAGAGAAGAACAGTATTTTATGTCACCATATCTTTCTTCAGGAAGTTGAAAGGGTAAAGGAGTGTATTCATCCTGCAGCTGTGGTCCATATGTTCGAAAGAGGACTTTATGTGAGAAAGATGTTGGTAGAGTTTAACCTGATGAGAAGGGGGGGTCTGTCACAAGAAGATCAACAGTTCCTCAAAGAAGTTGCAGAAAACATTCAGTTTACCAATGGACACTACCAGCTTCCCTTACCATTTAGAACCAATAAAGTTAACTTGGTAAACAATAGAGAACAGGCAGTGAAATGAGCACAATGGCAAAGAAGAAAAATGAAACTAAACCCAAAGTACCATAAAGATTATGTGGAATTTGTCGAGAAATTGGTGTCGTATGATGAACAGCCTGCATGGTATCTACCTCATCACGGTGTCTACCATCCAAAGAAGCCAAATAAGATTAGAGTAGTCTTTGACTGATAAGTGCTAAATACCAGGGTAGTTCCTTAATGACAATTTGATGCAAGTCCTCCGATATGACTAATTCCCTTGTTGGAGTGCTCATCAGATTTCGTCTAGAGAGGGTGGCCTTGATGGGTGACATAGAATCTATGTTTTACCAAGTGCAGGTCACCAAAAGTTCAAACATAAATACCTTAGATTCTTATGGTGGCCTGGCAGTGAACTTGAAAACGAACTTACAGAGTATCGAATGGGTGTTCACATCTTTGGAGCAGTATCATCACCTAGCATCGCCAATTACGCTTTGAGGGCAGCAGCTGACCATGCAAAGGATAAGTATGGTCCAGATGTAGAATGCTCCATTAAGACTAATTTTTAATTGTGGATGATTATTAAAGTCTGTACCCTCAGAAGAGCAGGCATTAAGACTTGTGAAAGACGTTACGTCAGCATTGAAGGAACGAGGTTTTCGGCTGACAAAGTTTGTGAGTAACAGCAACCTGGTGTTGAAATCAATCCTGCAAGAGGACCGTTCAAAAGATCTTCAAACTTGTGATCTTGACTATGATGAACTTCATGCAGAAAGAGTTCTTGGTCTTCAGTGGAATATTGAAAATGACTACTTTTTTTTCTCCGCAACCTTGGACCCAAAACCACTTACAAGGAGAGGTATTTTGTCAATAGTATGTTCCCTCTATGATCCTCTTGGTTTTGTGGCGCCTTTTCTTTTGCCAGCTAAGAGAATTCTTTGCGAAGTTTGTCAGGATAGCAGCTTGGGATGGGATGATGTTATTCCCGAAAAATACCAGCAGCCCTGGAGAAGGTGGCTTGATGATTTACCAATCCTGGGTAACTTAAAGATTCCAAGATGTGTCAAGCCAAAGGAATTTGGTACAGTGACTTCCACACAGCTGCACATGTTTTCAGATGCTAGTAATGAAGGCTATGGTGCTGCAGCATACATAAGACTTTCCGATAGCAGAGGGAGGATTTCTACTGCTCTGCTGATGGGAAAGTCTAGAGTGTGTCCTGTAAAGGCAACAACCATACCCCGACTGGAATTGACTGCTGCAGTGGTGTCCATAAATCTAGCACAACACATTTTGAAAGAGCTGCAGATTACAGTGGACCAGACATTCTATCGCACAGATTCTACAACAGTTCTTCACTATATTTTTAGTGATAGAAAGAGGTTTCCTATATTTGTTGCAAATAGAGTGAAAATAATTAAGGATTCTCTGAAATACACAGTGGAGATATGTTCAGAGTCAAGAGAATCCTGCTGATATTGCATCAAGAGGTTTCACAAGTCAGCAAATGCTGAACAGTAACATTTGGTTTGATGGCCCATATTTTCTTAGATGACCAGAGGAGCTGTGGAAAAATGACATGCCTCAAGATGATGTTGAATTGGAAGGATCTACAAGTTTTGCAGTACATCCAGAAGATGAGGAGGGAAATGCTGTTGATAAGTTTCTTAAGTATTATTCTTCATGGCATCGGTTGAGGAAGGCTGTTGCAGTGTATCACTGTCTTTTTTTCATACTGAAATCTAAGAGACAAACTAGACTTAATGGTTCAATTACAGCAGATGAATTAGATGCTGCTGGAAAAACAGTCATCAGATATATCCAGAAGAAAACTTTTAGTAAGGAAGTGGCGCTCTTACAAAAGAGCGAAGGGTCAAGGGGCCGAGGACTTTGTAGTAGTAGTAGCATTTATAAACTAGATCCCTTCATTGATCCGCAAAGACAGGCTTCTTCACGTTAATGGACGGCTCTCCAAAGCAGAAAGAGCCATATTACCACTTGATTATTCGTTACACACATGAAAAATTAGCTCATGCTTGACGCAATCATGTGATGGCGAAACTTAGAGAACTTTACTGGATTATCCGTACCAATGCAAGTGTCCGTCAGGTTCTACAAAGATGTGTCATTTGCAGAAAAATGAGAAACCCTGTTCTTAACCAGAAGATGGCTGATTTACCATTGGAAAGAGTAATTCCAGCTACTCCATTCACACACACAGGTGTGACTTCTTTGGGCCACAGGAAGTCAAAGAAGAAAGGCAAATCAGGAAGAGGTATGGTGTGTTGTTTACTTGCTTGTCTTCAATAGCAATTCATATAGAGACAGCCAATTCCTTAAACACATCGTCCTTCATAAATGCTTTAAGAATGTTTGCTGCTAGAAGAGGAAATGTAAGGAGGATTTGGTGTGACAATGGGACAAACTTTCATGGAGCCGAGAAGGAGTTGAGGAAGTCACTGCAAGAGATGAATGATGATCAGATCAGAGCTTTCCTCTCAAAAGAAAGCATCAGCTGGACCTTCAATCCCCCTACAGCTAGACATATGAGAGGTGTGTGGGAACGTCAGATTAGAACTGTGAGAAAGGTCCTGACTCATCTCTTCAAAGAACATGCTGGACGACTGGATGATGAGAGTTACCGCACTCTTCTCACAGAAGTTGAGGCTATAGTGAATGACCGTCCTTTGACCACAGTCAGTGACAGTCCAGATGACTTACAACTACTCAGTCCAGCACAGCTTCTCACACAGAAATCAAGTGTTGTGATGCCACCACCTGGTGTTTTTCAGAAATGAGATATGTATCTGAGACAGAGGTGGCGATATGTTCAATTCTTGGCTAACTTATTCTGGACTAGATGGCGAAGAGAATATTATCAACATTACAAGAGAGACAGAAGTGGAACAAGGGAAAAGCGGCACATTCAAGTTGGTGATATTGTCTTTGTAAAAGATGATAATCATTTAAGGAGTAACTGGATGATGGGTCGTGTTATCAGCACTGAAAAGGACAGAACCGGTTTTGTACGAAGTGTAGTTTTGAAGACACAAACATCAGAGCTCCATCGACCCATTCAAAAGCTTGTTCTTCTCCTTGCAGCAGAGGAACAATGATTATAATAGTTTTTATTAGGATCAAAGGATTTGAGAGTATATTACATTTAATATAGATGTTATTTATATCACCTGCATTTATAGATATGATTGATTTTGATAAACAAATAATTTGTTTATAGGGCCGAGAATGTAAATGCAGCTTTTTATAGAAACCAATTGTGTATATAATAATTTAATAAGCTTTGTTTTTCAACTTGGTGATTAGGGTTAAATTATACTAAAGATATTTTGTCCGTTTTCCATGTAAACATTGTTCAGTCTATTTTGGATTGTTACTGCTGTAATTTGTTTGTTTGTTAATTGTTGTTGAGTAGTTCTTGAAAAGATTGTTTATCCTGGAAGTTATCACTGTTGAAATTACATTGTAACAGTTATAAGTCTGGAATAGGATCAAGGTTTTTAGATGACTGACAGACCATAAGAAGTCTTCGAAGTGTAAAGAACATTTCTTTGGAAATTCGTTTCGCTTGTATTGGATGTAGCTTAGAGTAACACAGATGTAAGTTTATTTCTTTACTGAAATTTGTATGTATTCTGTTTCATGTTTGTGGTGTTTTGTAGTTATATCAAACTATTACCAATTCTTTGTTTATATTAGAATTTTGAATTTCCTATTTAACAGTTTTAGTAAGTGTTTGATATTTTCTTGAACCTTGTCGCCTTGTACTATAGCAAAGTACTCCTCATGGTTCTCTGGTCCTGGAGTAATTGACCAACTATAAGCCCTTACAGCAACGGTCAACTTAAGTTGTAGTGCTTAGTGTTAAGTGATTTAAAGCTTTAAGTTGGTTTAAAGTGTTTAGTGATGTCAACTAGAACTTTATATCAAATTTTTAATAAAGTGTGACGTGAGTAACAGATCTGTGTCTTTTCTACATCTCATCCCTGCGGCTTTGAAGAAAATGGCAGCCACACACACATATATATATAATATATATATAATATATATAATATATATATATATATATATATATATATATATATATATATATATATACATTATATATATATATATATATATTATATATATATATATATATAATATATATATATATATATATATATATATATATATTGTTGAAAAAAAAAAAAACTTTTTTTCTTTTTCACTTTGTTCTTTCTAACTTGAGTGTAGTGTCCACCCTTTAAATGGTCCTTGATTTCTACTCTTCGCTCGTTTCAAAATTTTACGAGTGGGTTTTTTTTTGAAAAGTTTAAATTATTTAATGGTTTAGTTCGTGCTCTTGCTTTGGAGACTCATTCAGTTTCAAAATGTTACGTTTTAAGTTTGGAAAAGCATCAATAGTTTGCAACCATAAAATTCCTCCTTTAAAATGATTAAATTTGATACTAGAGTTTGAGACTGAACGAAACCTTTAATCCACCTCAAAAGTTTACTTCTAGTCCAGCGTTTGAAGACGAGTAGTGCATTTTCACTCAGCAGCCGAGAAGGGCGGGTCAACTCTTCAGTAATTTTCACCTATCCAGCCTAAATTTTACCATGAAGCATTAAGTGAACTAGTGTGACCGTTGGTCGAGATGATCCTGCTTGGAATGTGCGAGCACTTGGATTGCTTCTTTTTTGAGGCTACTATACCATGGAGTTACAGCAAGTTTACATCGACTCGTGAATTAACTAAGACAGCTGCAATTGACCTAGAGAGGCTTGCTTAGAGTGGAGGTAAGTTGCAAACCACATTGATGCTTGTGCCTTGTAAATTTCACTCAAGTTACGCATTCATTTTGAATGAATTGTCTCCTTAACCTGAACCATAAAAAAAAAAAAATCATCCAAAGGACCAACCATATTGTTTTCTATTAAAATTTAGAATTCATTGCCGGTTTAATTACTTATATTTGTGAGGTGTCGGTTTTACTTTTGCTCGTTCGAGTTCATATTTGTCCGATCTTCATACATTTATTATATTAATTGGCAATTAAATAGTTTCTGATATATTTTCGTATATTTTGCTCTCTATTAATAGAGCGTATTTATCGCATATTATATAGATCCTGAGGACTTTTTCTGATATTGGGGGTTATTAGTGAGGTCGCATCATCGGTCTTCAATAGGGACGGATACCTCGCTAATGAGAAGAAACAATAAGGACAACCTACGATCCTGAGCCATTTTCTCGTAATACATATTTTTTTCAGTGAAAGTTTCTGTTTATGTAAAATAAATATTTTAAAATCGCTCGCCTTGATAATTTATTGCCATTTGATAAATTTTTTAAACTTCCAGTATTTTGAAAATTGGCGCCCCAACGTGGGGCAGGTTAAAGGTCTTTTGCTTCATGGTGTTCTTTTCCTCGTCGGGTTTAAATCTTTAGACCACGGTCACACATTTTTAGCTTCGTGAATATTTTACTTGTCTATTATTTTGCTGGGTTGGTCATATTTTTTGTGAATCTTTGCGAATTTTGCATAGGTTATATTTCCTTCGATAACGCTTTGCTTAATTTCTGAATTTGCTAATGGGTTTATTCCATTATATATTGTTATATTTTTGCTTTTAAGTTTTAGCCGAATTTACATGCAATAGGGGGGGGGTGAGAAGTTGAAGTGCTCTTAAGATTTTCACGTGGTCATTGTCGAACACAGGTGACCAAAAAGTGTGACAGTGTAAGGCTTAAATATGGTACTCTCACTGAGCAAGAAAGGGTTGTTTTTTTAGTTTTGTGTCCCTCAAAATTCAAAAATTTAAAACAAAGTTAGATCATTTGGACTCTCAGATAGTGGATAAGCTTTGTAGTGAAAAAAAGGATGAATCTGATATCAAAGATGAACTCTATTCTTGTGCTACTTATACGGATAATATTTTATCATCATTGGCTATGCTCGAGAAAGTCACAGCAGAAATTCCCTTGCCTAGTAACCCTTCTCCTAAGATTAAATACCCGTGTTTGCCTCTTCCTGTATATAATCATTCTGAGGGGGAAAGCATAGAAAAATTTTTTAAGGATTTTGAGAAGGCTATGGAGACTATGAAAGTAGACTCTTATCTTAAATTTATTTATCTCCAAAATCAACTAGGTAAACAGCCATTAGCTCTTGTGAAATCTTTATCTTCTACTGAACAGAATTATGAGGAAGCCAAAGCCTTGTTACAAAAGCTTTTGGTTCTGAATTAGGTCAGAAATTTGAAACTGTGCTTGCACTTTTCAGGATTAAAATTAACGTATGACTCTGACCCATATGCCTAAATTTATTGGTAAGATGAGAAGCATTAAAAACTCATTCGCTGCACTTGCAATAACCACTGATGATGTCTTGCAATATTTCTTTTGGGATGCTATGAATGATGGTCTCAAATTACAATTAACTCAGATTACAAATAAAAACAAACCTTTGCTTAAGGATATTGAGGATAATATTTTTGAAGCCACAGAGCGTTACCTTGGGGTTCAGAAAAGATATCAGGAGAAGAAAGTTAATCGCAAAGTTCAGTCAGATGCTAGATCAACATTAAGTTTTGCTAGTAACGTACAGATTGACTCTTCCAGTGCAATGAAATTAAAGGGTTGTATTTTGTGTAGGGACGAAAATGGTTCCGAAAAGGCTGTATTCATCCAGTTAACAAGTGTAAGGTTTATGCCTTTCTCCAAAAGCAAAGGTCGAAAGGCTGCAAAAGTTGAATGCTTGCACTAAATGTGCTAATCCTCATAATACAAGTGCATGTAGATTCTGGTTCTGAGAAAATGTAACAAATGTAACAACTGGCACTTCAGTTTTTTGTGTGATAATGGTAAAGTTGCTACTGATAACGTTAATAAAGAAAAGGGCTCCTCCCTTGGAGCAACAAATGGCATGATAAGCACAGATTGCAACAAGCTCCTTTTACATACTGGGTCTTCCATTTTACCCACTTTCTCGGTTGTTTTGTCTAATAATGAGCAATGCGTTGTCTTAAAGACAGTGGTTCTCAGTTTAATTTTATTGATGCTGAATTTTCAAAGCGAAATAATTTGGAAATATTGGAGTCAAATTTCAGTGTCACTGTTAGAGGTATTAACTCTCAAGAAAATTTGTTGACTAATGTTGTTCGTGTTAATTTGAATAATAATGGTGAACAGTTTTTGTGTGGAAGCAATCTGCATTCCAGAAATCAATACAAAGCTAATTCTTCCAGGTTTGAGTCGAATTGTTGAAAAATTTCTGGAGCAGGAATATGCATTTGCAGATAAATTTTTGGCAAAGGGGGAGGATATGATCTCTGATATTAAGTTCATACTCGGAACTAATTCTATTCATTGTTTACCAGAAGTGACTAAATTGTTCGGCTCTGGTGTTCCTTCTGCATATTTGGAAACTTCCCTAGGCATTTTATGCTTTCTGGAAATGTTAATGAATACCTGAGAAATTTGCAAAGTCTTCCTTGCAGCAGTAATTCTGCAATGAATCCAAGCGTATTACTTAGTCATTCTGAGGCTGAATCAGTGGACTGTTATGAGCCGGAGGAGAAAGATCATTCCCTAATACTGAATGCATTTCTGCAGAAGTAAATTATGCTGTACTTGATTGATAAAGGTAATCTTGTTCAATCTGAACTAAAAAAGGCTACGACTGCCTTATTCTCTTCCTAGAACAGTGTTCTCAGATATTGAATTATGATCAAACTTTGTATAATGAATCTTGTGTCGAAAATGATATGCATTTGGTAAATTATGTTTTGAGTTCTGTTACACGCAGTGATGATGGGAGACTAGTGCTTCCTATCTTGTGGAACAAGAAAGTGTCTCATCTTCTTGGTAAAATCAAACTCTTTCAAAGTTGGTGCTAAAGTCTAATTTTAAGAGATATCACAAAGATGGTAAGTCTCTTGGAATGATAGACGATGTTTTCAGAGAACAAGAGCGTCTGGGTATAATAGAGAGGGTAGATAATTTATCTCAATTCCTGGAGGAGCATCCTAGTTTTTCCTTTTTGCCACACATGCCTGTATTCAGGTTCGAAAAGGAGAGTAGCAAATGCAGAAATGTTTTTCTTTCTAATATTGTGAAAAATGATCCCTCAAAGCCTTTAACAGTCAGCCACAATCAGGCAATGTTAGCTGGCCCTTGCCTTAATAAGAAAGTATCTACTTCTATACTGCAATTGAGATTTGATAGCAATGTCCTGTGCTTTGACTTGAAAAAAGCATTCTTGCAAATTGTGTTGCCGAAATCTGATCAGCAAAAGCTTTTGTTTTATTGGTACAGAAATGTTGCCAAGAGTGATTTTTCATTAATTGTGTACAAACATGTTCGGCTTCCTTTTGGTCTTAGACCTAGTCCTGCTTTACTGCTTTTAGCTTTATATTATATTCTCATGATTGATAGAGAGAATGATTCGCCACAAATTAGGAATTTGAAGAGAAATATTTAGGATTTATGTTATATGGATAATTGTGCGATTTCATTCAATGACCCTGTCAAATTGAAATGGGCCTTCGATAATTTGAAGCAGATTTTTGAACTTATGGGTTTGAAGTACAACAGTTTATAACAAATTGTAAATCTTTGCAGAGTTCCATTGATGGAGAAACTGGTGAGAAGTCGACCCCTGTGACTAAGCTTTTTGGATTGCTTTGGAATACAGAGACTGATTCTTTGTCCACCCACAGAAATTAGTTTTGGATAAGAATGCTTCATCTAAAAGGCAGATTTTGAGTTCAATGCATCAAATTTTGATCCCTTTAAATTTTGTGGACCTTTACTAAATAGAGCTAGAATATTCATGCATTTTTACAGTGCAATAAAGAAATTGGTTGGGACAATAGGCTGTCTGATGATCTGCTAAGAGAATGGGTTAATATTGCTAAGCAGCTAAATTCTTCTCCAGAGATTTCAGTTAATAGATATGTTGGTAGGAGAGATGATATGTATAATTTGATGCATATACAGACAGTTTTAGAAGCATTACGGAGTGTTGTGTTTCTTATATAATTTGAGAACTAAAAAAACAAACTTTGTCATGGCTAAGAACAGATTTGTTAACAAACAGTTAGAATCTAAATCCATACCTTCTCTTGAATTTCAGGCAGTTTCTTTAGGGACTGAAGTATTACATGATATTATAAGAGAATTAAGTGGTTCTAATTGTGTTGAGCCTATTAACATAGTAGGAATGGATCTATACACAGATAGTCTAGTTTGCTTACATTGGTTATCAGCACATGTTACAAAGTTTGATAAATTACGTAATTTGAGCATCTTTGTGAAAAATAGATTAGATAGTATCTGCAGAATGTGTGAAGAATTCCCTATTAAGTTTGTTTAAATTTTGTGCAGGCTCTAAAAACCCAGCTGATGCAATCACCCGACCTCTCTCCTATAAGCAATTAATGAATCTAATTTTTTCAGTGGTACTGTTGCTGATGCAGATATTGATGCTTCCGCAAGCGATCTGATGGAAGTCACCATTCCTAATACATTGCTCAGAGAAGAAGGTATAATCTCTTCTCTTGAAAGTAGTCATGTTCATGTTGCTACTGAATCTGTGGTTCGAGAGGATATAAACCATTTGGTTTCTATGGACTCCTTTTCTGGCTTCAAGAGTATAGTTTCAGTCCATAGGTATGTGATAAGGTTTATTAATAACCTGAAAATTGCAGTAAAGATGAGGGACCCAAGTAAATGTTCAACATTTTAATTGTCTTACTGATGAAGAGACTTTGTCAGAAGCTTATAACTTGGTAAATCTACAGAGACCAGCAGATTCATTTTTCAGAAGTTTTTAAATATTTTGCAGGGTCTCCTAAAGCAGTTAAAGAGATCCCTAATATAATCAGCCAACTTAATATTTATCCAGATCACAATGGTATATTGCGTGTCAGAAGTAAGACTGCACGCTGGAAGGACAGAGATAAATTTCTGTTCTCGCCTATCCTTTTGTCAAAGGATAGCGCCCTGACCAAGAAAATAATTCTTGGAAATGCATAAAATGACCAACCATGCTGGCATCTACTCATTGTTGAGCGAATTTCGGAAAACTTTTGGGTTTCACATTTCTTTTCGACTGTAAAGAAGATTGAAAGAATGTATAAACTGCAGACGATTTCACAGACATGCAGTCAAATTAAATCAAAGTCCATACAGAGATTTTAGGTTGAAACCTCCCAATATTCCCTTCAGGTCTATTTTCCTTGATTATCTTGGCCCGTATTATATCAATTACCAAGGGGTTAAAACAAAATCTTGGTTGCTTTGTATAACCTGTTTGTGGTCTCGAGCTATAAATTTGAAAATTGTGCCTTACCTGACTGTTTTACCCACATTTTTGAGAGAGCACTTCAGTTACATATTTGGGAGTATGGTACTCCACAATTGTGCTTTTTCAGATATGGGGTCTCAAAATTGTTGCAGGTACTAATTTAATTTCTGATTTTTTTAAGGGACCCAGATACTGTGCAATATCTACAGGAAACATGGAATGAGGGCTGTAGAATTTCAGCAATATTACAAAGGCTGCAACCAGCTTGGATCACTTGTGGAAAGTTTTGTGTTTTAAATTAATTAAGAGACTTATATATGGTTCTGTTCGAAATACTGTATTGAATTCTCTTGATTTTGAGTTTCTTATAGCAGAGACTGTACATTTAGTTAATCGCAGGCCAATTGCTTTTCATGAGTCTTTAAGAGATAATAATCCAAATGAAATCATTCCTGCTGCAATAACACCTGAAATTTTGCTAAAGGGCTATGAGTTGGTGTCTTTGAGCATCATTCCTAATTTGCAACCTCTTCCAGATTCCGACCCTTCATGGACTCTTAAGGATCCAATAGAGCATATTAAGGACAGTTATAGTAAATTGCGAAAGTCTCGTTCATGTTTAAGAGAAATTTATAACTTTGAATTCCTTGCAAAACTTGTGCATCAAGCCACTAATGTTGGTTCTAGATACAAGCCAGTATCGCACGAGAATTTGCAAGTTGGTGATATAGTTTTACTAAAAGATGTTCATTTGAAACCTGCAAATTATCCTATGGGAATCGTTAAAAGCGTTCAGATGAACTCAATTGGTGAAACCACTGGTGCAACAGTAATGAAAGGAAACAAAGAAAGAGTAAATAGACACTCTTCATCACTAATTCCTCTACTGAGTATTAATGAATATTCTCACTCTAAAGCAGTGCATAGGCAAGAGGATGAGCATTCCAATGAGGATCTTGAATCAAAGAGGCCTAAAAGATTGGCTGCTTTGAAAGGCGCACAAAAAACGAAAAATCTGTTATTCATTCAATGGGAAAATGCCCCCTTAATATTTCATTACTTGTACCTTGTAAATAATTCTTGTATATATTTAATTGTATGGGACGTGGAGTTTTTTTTTTTTTACTACTAATAAATAGTATTCAATTTCTTCTGACACTAAACAGTTGAAATTGGGATGCCTTTGCTGGGAGTGTTGAAAAAAAAAGAAACTTTTTTTTTCACTTTGTTCTTTCTAACTTTGAGTGTAGTGTCCACCCTTTATGTCCTTGATTTCTACTCTTCGCTCGTTTCAAAAAAAATTTTACGAGTGGGTTTTTTTTGGGGGAAAAGAAAAGTTTAAATTATTTATAATGGTTAGTTCGTGCTCTTGCTTTGGAGACTCATTCAGTTTCAAAATGTTAAGTTTTAAGTTTGGAAAAGCATCAATAGTTTGCAACCATAAAATTCCTCCTTTAAAATGATTAAATTTGATACTAGAGTTTTGAGACTGAACGAAACCTTTAATCCACCTCAAAAGTTTACTTCTAGTCCCAGCGTTTGAAGACGAGTAGTGCATTTTCACTCAGCAGCCGAGAAGGGCGGGTCAACTCTTCAGTAATTTTCACCTATCCAGCCTAAATTTTACCATGAAGCATTAAGTGACTAGTGTGACCGTTGGTCGAGGATGATCCTGCTTGGAAGTGCGAGCACTTGGATTGCTTCTTTTTTGAGGCTACTATACCATGGAGTTACAGCAAGTTTACATCGACTCGTGAATTAACTACGACAGCTGCAATTGACCTAGAGAGGCTTGCTTAGAGTGGAGGTAAGTTGCAAACCACATTGATGCTTGTGCCTTGTAAATTTCACTCAAGTTACGCATTCATTTTGAATGAATTGTCTCCTTAACCTGAACCATAAAAAAAAAAAATCATCCAAAGGACCAACCATATTGTTTTTATTAAAATTTAGAATTTATTGCCGGTTTAATTACTTATATTTGTGAGGTGTCGGTTTTATTTTTGCTCGTTCGAGTTCATATTTGTCCGATCTTCATACATAGTTTCTATATATTTTCGTATATTTGCTCTCTATTAATAGAGCGTATTTATCGCATATTTATAGATCCTGAGGACTTTTCTGATATGGGGTTATTAGTGAGGTCGCATCATCGGTCTTCATAGGGACGGATACCTCGCTTAAATGAGAAGAAGCAATAAGACAACCTACGATCCTGAGCCATTTTCTCGAATACATATTTCAGTGAAAGTTCTGTTTATGTAAAATAAATATTTAAAATCGCTCTTGATTATAATTTATTGCCATTTGATAAATTTTTAAACTTCCAGTATTTTGAAAATATATATATATATATATATATATTGATATATATATATTATATATATATATATATATATATATATTATATTATATATATATATATATATATATATAATATATTATATATAATATATATATATATAATATATATATATATATATATATAATATACATATATATATATATATATATATATATATATATATATATATATATATATAGTATATATATTATATATATAATATTATATATATATATATATATATTTATTTCATACATACATACATACACAATATATACATATATATTTATATATATATATATATATCTATATATATATATACATTCATACACACACAAATACATATATGCGTGTGTTTATAAAGAAAATATAGGAAGAAAAACGGCAGTAACAGGCAAAAACAGGAGGAAGAACCAGACCTCAACGTATTTCCAGAACCAAAAACTGAAACATGTTGTTTCACTTAAAACAAAATAAAAAGAAACCATAAATTCCCTCAAGAAAAAAAACAAAAACAAAAGTATACAAATCCGTGACAGTCATGACGATACATCAAGGGACGCCTCTATCGCCGCTGACGTTTCCTAAGCATAAAATGGACATTATCTTTTTTTTTTACGACTTATTCTTCGAATGAAAGACACGTAAATCTCCCAGATGTTCATATCCCTTTTGGAGATTACGGAATGGTTTGTGTCTCATGTCTTTATCTGTCTGTTAATGTTATTTTTTTTATGGGTCTAAACCTCTACAGAATGTTATGACGTCCTTCCATTTATTGCTTTAAAATGTCTGGGATTTTTATTCCGGTAAGTAATATTTCTTTCTTTTAGAATTGAATGAGATGTTGTTTTTGTGCTCGAAATGATGCTATAATCGCGGGTGCTATTTTCTATATATATATATATATATATATATATATATATATATATATATATATATATATATATATTTAGTCTCATAATCGCCTTTATTATCGAATGTTTGACCTTTGAAAAATTCTTTTAATAGCCAGTCATTAGGTCAGGACAGTCGTCGGCTTTTTAAATATATTCCCACTTCTGTAACTATTATATATGTAGTATATACATATACATATACATATATATTATACTTATATACATATAGGATGGATATAATTTAGTCTATACTATCGCATATATAATATAATATATATATTATATATTAAAATTTCTAATCCTATGATAATATGTATAGGATATATTAGATATATATATAATAGGTATGATATATATCTATATATCTATATATATATCGTGCTACAATATCTTTTAATATCTAATTCGCTCTAACTCGGCGGAATTAATATATTTTCATATAGCTTAACTGAAGGGAATTTTTTCTCGATAATAGACTTGCCTGGACCATGGAATAGACTTGCCTGGACCAGGGCGCGAACCCATGGAGCCTTTTCAAATCCAGGAACGTCAGCGAAGCTTTTGATTTTACCTACTACACCATATGTATATATATTATATATATTTATATATATTGTATATATATATTTATATATATATATATATATATGTATATATATATATATATATATATATATCTATATATATTATATTGTTGCATGTATATATCCTTGCCTTGCAAAACTTATCAATAGTAACCTACTTACTCAGTGTTCTCGTTTAGGCCTTTTTTTTTCATCATGGAATTTTAAAAACCTTCCAATTTCAAGATGGGTAGAACTTTACTCTCTCTTGATTTATAGTCGCATAAAGTTCCCGATTTCGATGACCTCAAATGGTGTTTTGTTGTTAAAAGGATGCGCTTCTCATCTGGTTTAATTTGGTAAATATTCGAAGGGTAGACTCTTAATGTTTGAGTAATTGCTCTAGCTCTGAACTCAAGTTAACAAGGAAACAATTCGATACCCTAAACAATTTTACAAATTGTAAGAAAATTCTCTTTAGATAAAATTGTAAGTCGATTCTCTTTAAATAAGGAAGAAACTAGACTTTCCTAGAATTCTTAATGTCTTTGAAAACTAACATGAGCAATTCTTAAGAGGATTGAAGCCCAATTACCCAATTATTGCCGTTATATATCGACTTCAACAAACCTCTATAAAAGATTTAAACCAGAATCCGATAGAATTTTCCTTTCGCATTACGGTCAGGCGAAGTCCCACCTGCCGTCCATTTCAAAAGGGGGGAATGTCAGCGCGACAGGGACTGACAGACACGTGGCACTTGGATATTCCGTGTCCCCGTCACTCAGCCGTCAGGTGATGGACGGGGCGCGTTGATCGGCGGAGAATACCCGAAAGGACTCGGGCCGAGAGTGCCCGCCGAATGAAGGCTGAGAGTAATTGATCTCGGGGAGAGCTCAATTAATATCGCTGGATAGAAAGGGGTCACTTTTATTCTCGATGGTGCGTTCTCTCTCTCTCTCTCTCAAGGTTAAACTGTTTCACGCAACAGAAAGGCGCTAAGAAACAAGCAATATGTAGGTCACTGGATCATTCATATTTCATCCTATGACTCTGCACTCTCTCTCTCTCTCTCTTCTTCTTCTCTCTCCTGAATATTAAATTTCCCTAGATTTATTTTTCTAGGTCGTACTCACTTTTTTTTTTTTTTTTTTTTTTTTTTTTTTTTACCACGGCACTGAACT
>NC_061096.1:64663788-64666382 GCF_015104395.2 Macrobrachium nipponense
TAACGATTACTGATACGCACACAAATGAATAAACACACACTCGCATATATGTATGTATGTATAACGGAATCATTAAAATATGGAACATGATGAATATATTAATAAAGACAAATTCCACGTGGAATTTTTCTTTACACACGCGCGCACGCACACACACAAACACACATAAATACACACACACACACACACACACATATATATATATATATATATATATTTATATATATATATATATATATATATTTATATATATATATATATATATAAATATATGTATGTATATATATATATATATATATATATATATATATATATATATATATATATATATATATATATATATATTATATATACACACATACATACATACATGTGTGTCTGTTAGTATATGTTTTTTGCCCTGGTATACGAGTACTTAGTAATTTTAAAAAAACTAAATCTTTCTCCTACTGGAAAAAATTTCACCCACCCCCCCCACCCTTTTTATTTATTTATTTATTTTTACTCACGTGAGTTATTACATGGAACATTTTCATACATAAAGAGTACAAGAAAACCTGGACATTTGTTTTACAAACAACGTTTGTATGTGAACTGAAGTATTTAAAACTTATATGAATTAAAAACAAATAAATAGAGCATAAAAATCTAAGAAATTTTTAGTGATTTAAGATAACTATTTCGTTATGTGAGACGAATATCATAACTTCTCATTTATATATCTTTTTCCCCAAGTGAAAGATCTTCCAAAGGAAGATTTATCAGTGACACAAATCAGTTTTTATTACCATAATCTATTGTATATTATGGCTATTTATATGTAATGGCTCTATATGAAGTCTCATGAAGATTTGTGTCCTCGTATTTCAGAGTTAATGTTAAATTGATTATCTGCTCTTTCATAAGTACGAAAGCTATAAGCAGTGGTCAGTAGAAATAGATCATAATCAACTTATGACAAATATAATGGTCATGTGAGATTGTCATGGTAATTGCTTTATAGCAAAGAATTACAAGTTAAAGGAAAGGAAAATGCATTTTCGAGAAGTTCTGCAGCAACGAGGCATTTGCACATGTGTTGGAGGTGCCTGTTCTCATGATGGTTCTAGAATCGTCGGGTGTGTTGGGGAACGCAACAGGCGCCGAAGTGTCGTGAGAATCGCCGCGATTTCTGATGTAAGGCGTTGTCTAGATTCTTCTAAGAAGTTCCGGTAATCTCGGGAGTCTGTGACGTTCGCCGTAGGCCCTGCCCCCAGGTCACCGTATAAATACGACTGACGGAGTAGGAGAGATCATCATCAGAGAGAGTCACAGATCTGATCAGTGAGAGCTCAGCAGCAGAGATCAGAGATCATCCAAGAGAGATAAGAGAAGAAGGATCCTACGAAGGATCAAAGAGGAAAAGGGCGCCCGAGAATTGGTCGAATTCTGGTCAAGTCGTTGTCAGGAGTGGACGACAGAGTTATTTAAACGTTGAGCAAGACTTCAGAGAAGAAACGTTCTGCGAGAGGTTTTGAGAAGTTCCTGCCCTTCGAGTATCAAGAATAGACATTATTTTGTGCAATACGGAGTCAAGAAGTCGTCTGCAATTGCAGTTCTCCTTTTGTGAAGCCATCGCTTCCAGTCGCAAAACTGTCCGGCAAGTACTTTCATTATCCCACTGTTTCCCCAGTTCAAGCATTGTAAGATTTTGCCTTTTTTAAGTAAATAGGAGATACCATTCTGCATTTATCTTTGTTAGTAAGCTTGTAAATAAACCTTTGTTGTGTTTGTGTATCTTTCTATATTCGTATCCCCAGTTTCAACTGCTGGTGTTGAATTCTTTTTGTTTATTTTCATATCGAACCTGAAGCGGACCTCTCACGGGCCGTAACAGAGATCAGAATTGACTTCTCTGGATAAGTGTATGTATTTTCAAAAGTGAAAAGCCATTCTTTAACGAAATAGTGATGTGATGATTATTTTGTTAATTCTGACTTTCAATTAAGAATAACTTACCTTTCAGGCAATTATTTTTCTTTAGTATTCACCATATTGGCTGTGGTTCTCACCTGTCTCCTAAGCTTTGGAATATTCTCTCTTATTAAATACCACCTGACTCTCATAACCTTTTATTAATTTCGTGTCCCGACTAGAGCTTCTTGTACATAATATACCAAAACATTACCGTCTTTCGTCTCTGTGGCATAAACCTAATGATGAAAATGAGTCAAAACTTTGGCTCGTGAGTACCATCAACTCACCTACCCTACTTGCCCTAAAGAGAAGGTAATGGCTCTGACCAGAAATTTTCCTGAAATAAAATAGACATAATGGCTATACGCAGTGGTCGTGGTTGCAAAAGTACACATTACTTACCCTTTTGTCTTATGTCAAGGCCTTAGAGCGATAAAGTTTCTGGTAACCAATGATAAAAGTAAGCTATCGTTAGAAAATTATGCAGATATTTGCCAGTTCTCTCTCTCTCTCTCTCTCTCTCTCTCTCTCTCTCTCTCTCTCTCTCTCTCTCTCGTAATAGAATAAGGATAATGAGTATTTTACTTAGAAATTCACGCAGCTATTTGTAATCTCCGTCTGCCTATTTGCCTATTTCC
>NC_061096.1:64666882-64669382 GCF_015104395.2 Macrobrachium nipponense
CAAAATTAGACCAAACGAAACAATCGTATATCTACAAACTTCTAGGAATTTCGTCTCACTGTCAAGGCCACTCATAACGGTGTTGACAATGAAAGTGTTCGACAGCACAATAATACTCCAATGTGTTCACGTTATAAAATAGACTTATTAATTAATAATACATAGACTTTGCCTGTTCCACCCGTTGTTGTTACTAAGCGTAAGTAAAGTATACGCTGTTCACTGGGCCAATAAGGTACTAAGGATTGTCGTCTAAAATTTTACTTATCCTTAATTCTAGATTGCTGACCTGTAGCCGTCTGTTCCGAATGAGCTGTGATTAAGGAAACCGACCTATTTATATACAAATCACCATGCATAATCATGTGTGCAGGCGTACATAGTATACCGCCCGAGGCTATCATCGATCTCTTTTTATATGTACTGATAACTAGCTCAATCCAGTTTCACCGTGTTTGTTTACAGGGAAATCGGTCTATCCTTGTTTTTTAATATGTTTCCTGATTAACAACTCATTCCAAAAAAAAAAAAATTGTTCTCTCCGTGAGTGAGTCAAGCCAAGGTCAACAGGTCTTGGGTAAATTGCTCCGCATTCACGCCACACCTATCTTAATGATAAATGACAAATGCCAGCAGTGGTGAAAATTCCCTGAGATATGTAGTACCTCTTTTTTTGTATTTTTTACATAAAAGATTGCGCAAGTCAAAAGTTCTTGAAGAGTTCTAGTTATAAGACAGAGATTCTAGCTATATGATAGATTTTAGTCTTATGATACTCGATTCTAATGATAGTCTTTGACACAAGATTCTAATTATAAGACAAGATTCTAGTTATATAACAGAATATTCTAGACTTAGCACCATGGAATACATGCATTATTATTATTATTATTAATTATTATTAATTATTCATGTAATAATGCATCCTTATTATTATTATTATTATTTTTAATAATGATAATACTAATAAATCTCTGTTTTACTAATTGTTCAAAAATAGTATATTATTTAGCTTAAATCATGATAGATTTTAACCTAAATATAGGTATTTAACTTAATTTACCAGCAGTTTATAACTTTAACATAACTGTTCGTTTTTCCTACCCATTAGACCTAAAAGGCCATTTTCCCTATTGGTTACAACATATATATATATATATATATATATATATATACGGAAGTATATATATATATATATATATATATATATATATATATATATATATATATATATATATATATATATATATATATATGATACGATATATATTATATTATATATATATATATATATATATATATATATATATATATATATATATATATATATATATATATATATATATATAGAGAGAGAGAGAGAGAGAGAGAGAGAGAGAGAGAGAGAGAGAGAGAGAGTCCATAGTAAGCTGCATGCTACAAGAATTAGCGAAAAAAACGAAAACGGCATTCAGAAAAATTTCTGCATTTGCTTGCAACCACATGTAACTACATAGATCGTCAATAACCCATTTAGCTAGGCAAAGGATCAATACCATAAAAACGCAAGATTACCGACCTTGTATTTGCATGAAGATTTTGATGACCTGCGCCGTGGTCACTGCTGCAGCTACGTCCTAAGCTTTCCGAATCTGAAAATCAAAATATAATTTGTCGTTAAAATTAGTGATTACAAAACTATATATCATTTTCTTTGGTATCGTCGGTTAATTATAAATTTTCTACTTGTTTTTCAAAGAGCTAAAAATTTTTACACACATACACACATATATATAAACAGATGTCTGAAGTTTATGAGTTGATTACCCATTTTTACATACACAATGAGGAATTATTAATATCTGTTGGTTTGATTTCCAATTAAATAACATTTAAATGAAAATAATAATGAAGGTGAAAATAAACATGAAAACAGAAATAGACATATATAACGAGAGGTTAAGAAATTAATTTTAAATAATTTCTATTTCCTTCCTTGAGGAATATTTAGACTTGTTGGCTTTGGAATTATAAATTGCTTTTAATTAAACGACAATGATCATGAAAATAAAGTTGGCAATAAAACAGAAGCAGGAAAAAAACCAAAATGTTCCTAACTTCCACCATCTCTTTCATTCCCTCCATCTTCCATTTCTTTTCTCGTCGTGGACGTCGTCGTCTCCTTCGTTTTGATTTATTTCCCTCTCCCCGGAGCAGAGGGAGGTCTTCGAAAGAAGAGCTTCTCCTCCGGAATGAGAAAACGACTTTTTCCCGCACAGCCTCGAGTGCCACAAGGAAGCAGGACCCAGCAGCCTTTGCTGCGTTTCCTTTTCAGCGCCGAAATTACTTGATTGATTGAAGCGAGGGCTCCGCTCCTTGCAATAGCGACAGAACTTCATCTCTCCTGTCGCTATGAGGAGTCCGCCGTCGATTTAACTGGCTTCATTTTGACTTTTTATTCATACTTTTAAGACTGATAATTTATTGAGAGAAAGAGAGAGAGAGAGAGAGAGAGAGAGAG
>NC_061096.1:64681882-64703471 GCF_015104395.2 Macrobrachium nipponense
AAAAATATTTAATTATTAGTGATTTATTTAGGAATTGATTCATCATCCTCCTCTAATATCTTTACACTGCTATTGTAAGTGATTGGAACTATAAAGGGTTTTCGTTTTTGTTGTGGACACGACAGAGGCAGTGTAGCCAGTCCCTTGTTTTGTTTTCTCTCACTCGAGTATGGGAGCGCTGCCCTGAATCTTTCGTCTGCTTTTGGTAACACTAGCAACACATGTAAGAATCACGAATGTTTTCGTGTGAGGGGTCGTCAACCTGTCCGCTCTTCATTTTGGCTATTTTACCAAATATTAATACAAATGATTATCTATCCCTTGCAAGGTAAGCTTTTAAAGTTGTAATATTACCATTAGTTCATTAGTTAGAACAGATCACTATCGTGGAAGAACAGTAGCAGACGAGAATTCAAGTGCAGAGTTGCCTGCCCAGTCAGACATGTTGCAATGCCTTAACGAGAAAGATTTTCATTGTCGTGAAAGATACTTCCCGTTCATTAATTGTCATGAAATTTTGCTGTGTTAGTTTGAGTTGCAACTTAGCGTTTGACAGGGTTGAAAACATTAAAAAAGTAGTTATAAGAGTTTGATTTGTATACAGTTTTTGCAAATACCAGTGCCACTGCCGAGCATGATCTTAGACTAGGCTATACAGTAATTTAAGAAGGCCTACCCTAGACTAATCCTGTTTGAATGAGGAATTATGACTATTTTTGATAAATATAGTTAGGCTATATGTATATAAATTCATGGAAAACCTAATTACATAGAACTTAGCCTGTACCCTCATTAAACTAACCTAACTTTGTGGCCTATTGTAACCTAGTAAAAAATCAGCCATGTAAACTTTGCATAGGCTATCCTTAACGATTTCCGAAGAAGCCTAGGCTAGACTATATCCTGTTAAAAAGCACCCTAGCCTAATTTTACCTCATTTTAGTTTTAAGTTTTTCTCAGAAATATTGTGTACAAGTATTTTAGTTTTAAGTTTTTCTCAGAAATATTGTGTACAAGTATTTAGTACTGTGTGGAGTAGGGTATCAAGTGATTTACACCTTATTGTAAATTAATTGATTCCAGGGTTTCTCCATGTTTGATACTTATCCTGTTATGAAGGAAAAGCAATTCCCGTGATCTGTAGTTGACATATTTTTCTTTTTTTTTGAAGTCTCAGTATAAAGAGTTATTTTTTTGTTATAGTTTTAAACTACTCATTTGTATTGATTTCTGGAAATCAAAAATTAAATAAAATGAATATTTCCGGGGATCTAATCCAGAAATCTAGTCCAGGAGTTCTGAAGACTAGGTAAATTAATCAAGTCCAGGAGACTAGTCCTGGGAGAAATTTAGCATGATGTACTGAGTAATAAAGAAACACGCTGAGTACCAGGAATTTTCTTCAATACCCCTAAAATGGAAATCATCACTTCAATTGCCTCCCAGTGGGAAGACATCACCTGGCCTCATCAGTAGTAAGACCCATACACACAAGGAATATCATGTAATAGCAGGTAGGACAGGCCTACCCTATTTTCCAGGCAGCGTAAACGTTAGTCTTCATACCCACCGTGTCAGCTATGACAGTACCATTCTCCGACCTGCCTCTCCAGGCAAGAAGACTGACAACCGTGCATATGTACAATAGTATTATTAATCTCGTATCTTAATGTCATGGCGAGGGAAAATCCTCCCGTGACATTTGGTGGCAGCTGTGTTGGATCTGTAGCCCAGTGCTATTGATCCAGACCCACTGTGCCTATATATATTATGTAGGTCACTTATAATGTTTTGTCGTATTGTATGCATTTCATTATACAATATTGTTGATTTTTGTCTGATTAAGGTCATGACTTATTTGCATGCATATTCATTATTTCTGTAGGGAGATGTATGGCATTGTCTCTTGATGTAGTTTACATTGCATTATTTGATTATATATGTAAGTGTTTGAAATATTGTATCAATGGCGACTGGTACTGATGAATCATATATTGATCAAATTCAGTTAGAACAAGAAACACAACAAACATTACAGACAGTTAAGAGCTTCACTCAATCCTACCAGGACGTTTGGTCTCAAGTGGGAGATTTAACACATCAAGTCAAGGACTTGGACCAGAAGTTGGTTGACATACAGGGTACAATACAACACTTAACACCCAAACATAATAACACTCAACCACCCATAATGTCTACACCACATATGTCTCACATTCCAAGTAATCCATTCTCATGTGACAACCTCAGTACCATAACAGGAACCCCACAATACATACCCCAATACCGCCTTGTACAAATACTAAGTACCCACCACAAAACACAACTACTATCAAAAGTACAGTGCCCTTAAAACCCATGAATGTCTCATCAACACCACCTAACCCTGCAGTGGTAGTACAACCTCCTACACAACCATCCACACCTTCACCTAATCCATCATCAGGTAACTCTTGTCAAAACCCTCATACCAGTCAGTCAAACCCATTCATTTTGCAGCAAGGTCAACAGACTGTAATAACCAATCCTTTCTTTGGACCACAGCCTACTTATCCCTTTAATAATACCAATCCATTCTTTTATTCAATAAATACTCCAGTAGCAATTCCTCCGAGTGTACCAGTGTTAAAGCCGAAAGGGAGTTCTTGCTGACAACAGACTTAATACCTTTTTTAGACAAGTAGAGTCATGCACTAGCTCAGATGACAGAAGAATAGAAGTGGCAATGGCCCGGGCTGAACCGGATATAGCTACATTCTTAACAGCAGCGTTAGTAAAACAGGGTAATAATCTACCTTGGGATGAGATTAAGAAACTTATGAAGAAGCAGTTTATTGGCTCAGCCACTCTGTTACAGGCATGGCAAGAGATTACTGCCATGACTTACTATTTTGATGAACCTCCTAGTTCCTTTATTAACAAATTACAGTGTAAAATCTCAGCTTTAACTTTGAAATTCCCCAATGATCCAATTCCAACATCAGATAAATTCCTTAAGACAAAGGTTTATAAGGGATTGAATTCACAGGCCCAAGCCAAACTAGTTGATTTCTTAGCACCACCAATTCCGTTGGAAAATTTCATGACATGGGCCGAAGAAGAATATTATAGGGCTCAAGGAATGAATAGTAGTAATGGGAATAGAGTCTTGCCAATCTTAGGCACGGGGAATCATCAGTCATCAACCCCAGTAACAGGTGCTCAACAAGGGGAAATACAAAGAAGTGAGCTAGATAATTTAAGAAAGAAGCTTGAGGAGTTAAATCAAAAGCTGGAGAAAGTAAACATAAAGAAACAAAAGAGTAATAGTAAATATTGTGCCTTTTGCAGAGTGACTGACCATAATCTGTCTAATTGTCCTCTTGATCCTCCAAAGGGAGTTTGTTTTGATTGTTTCCAACAAAATAGTTGGAGAGGTCATGTAGGATGTCCAGGAAAAGTAGGTATAAAATGACAAGGGAGTCTGCTACGAGCTCCTACTATCAGTCTGGTGGTTAATGATAACATGATTGAAGCCTTAGTTGATACAGGTAGCTGTGCCAGTATAGTTAAGAAATCCTTTGTGGAAAGCTTAGGTTTGAAGCCTGCCAAAATGAGAAATTTACCAAGGTTAACGGGAATCACCCAGGCAGTTGTACCAGTACTAGGATCTGTTTATTTAGATGTTCATAGTGGCACTAGAGTTGTTACTCACAATTATTTTTTATTGTGCCAGACAAACTTGTTAGACAGAAATTCTATTGGGCACAGATTTGCGTTGGGGTTGCTCGTCTAACATGGGATCATATAAAGGGTATAGTAATTTGGGATAATATTACGTATCATGTGCGGCTTCTTAAACTGAGACCTTCCACAAGGAGAATTAGGAATCTCAAAACTGTTCAGCCATTAAGCCTTGGAGTAGATGAGATGAGATTAAAGAAAAAAATTATCCTACCTCCCTCTTCTGCAGGTATTTATGCAATGTCTGTAAATGAAATAAAAGATACAATACTCGAATATACCTCAGAATTAAAAGCCTATGGTGCTACGAAGGCTTTGTGTCTTAAAGTCAATGATAATCAGGAAGTACATATACCTCTTATAAATAGTACAAAGGGTGTAGTTAAGTTGAAAATAGGAACACTGATAGGTACTTACAATAAGAATGATGAAAGGGACATCATTTCAGTAGCTCCCACATGTCGAAAGATTGAAATTAGGAATGAGCTGATACCTGAAAGCATGCGTGTTGTACCAGAACAAGGATGCACTAGAGAGAAAAAGCTGGAAAATTTGATTGCACAGCAAGATTGGTCATATTTAGACGATGAACAGCAGGCCCATTAAAGAATCTAGTCATGGAAAATCACCAAGTTTTCATAGTGGAGAGTAATGAAATAGGAAAATTCAAGGGAGTTCAGGGACATATTAATGTTAGTGATTCTGAACCCAGTTAGTCACCCATGTATAAGATACCCTGAGAAAGCCAAGCAGCTTATTGCAAATATGTTGGAGGATATGGAAACTAAAGATATAATTGAGCCATCCACAGCTGCATGGTTAAGTCCTATTGTCTTAGTAAGGAAACCAGACAATTCTCAAAGAATGTGCTTGGACTATCGAAAAGTCAATACCCACCTCCAAACTGACATCCATCCTTTGCCTAGATTAGAAGAGTTAGTTGAGTCAGCATCAGGGAATCAATTTTATGCTTCATTGGTCATGAAAGATGCTTATTATCAAGTAGAATTAGATGAAGATAGTAGAGATCTGACAACGTTTAGTGATGGAGTCTCCTTATACAGGTTTAAGAGGTTACCGTTTGGTTTGAGTTGCAGCCCAGCTATATTTTCAAAGGGTAGGTAATATCTTGACTCCATTACTAAAAAAGGGATACATAAAGAATTATTTAGATAATATTGTAGTATGGCCACCCAGCTTGGAAGAATTAATTGAAAGATTAGAAGAGCTGTTTCAAATAAAATAGTTGAGTGAAAATCTGGGGTTGAAATTAAACATCAAGAAGTGTCAGTTTGCACAAAAAGAGATCAAATTTCTTGGCCATATAATATCCAAAGAAGGATGCAAGCCTTGTCCTGACAACATAAGTGCCATCAGAGATATGAAAGCTCCTACTGATGTCAAAGAAACTAGAAGATTTTTAGGAATGTGCGGATTTTATCGCAAGCACATACAAAATTTTGCTAAAATTGCTGTCCCCTTAACCAATCTTTTAAGAATGAAAGAGCCATTTGCATGGACACCAGAGTGTCAGTCTAGTTTTGAGCAGTTGAAACAGCTCCTCATGACAGCTCCTTTGCTCATAAAAGCAGACATGACAAGACCTTTTCAGTTATTCACAGATGCTAGTCTGAATCATGTAGGTGCAGTGCTGATGCAGGAGAGTGATGGCCTTTTGAAACCTGTTGGATACTTTCAAAGAAATTGAAGCCTGTGAACAGAGATATTCTACTACAGATTAGGGAACCTTGGCTATGTTTTGTTAGCATGTAGGCGGTTTCATCATTTTCTTTGGTGTTCCATTTACCATTCACACAGACCATCAGCCTCTTGTGTCAGTATTCAAAGAAAGACAAAGTCACCTAGGATGAATAGATGGATTATTGAAATGCAAGATTATCGCTTCAAAGTTGTGTATAGGCCAGGAAAGCACAATGAGGTAGCTGATCAGTTAAGTAGGCCAGTTAGGGCAATCTTTCACAATAATCAAGATAATTATCTTGGGTTGAGTAAGGAAGAATACAAGGCTAAGCAGATAGGTGAAACAAGATGGGGTGAATTAATTGCATACTTAGAAGGAGGAAAATTGCCTAGGAAGAAGTTTCCCAGAGCATTCATCCATCAGTTTATGCTGTATGAAGGCTTGTTATATCTGAGTGCTGACAACCATGACAATAGTATTCAATTAAGACTTGTGGTACCGCAGGAGCTTAGGAAAGCTGCTTTGAAATTTGGTCATGAGTCTGTTGTTAGTCATTTCTTAGGGAGAAGGAAAACTATTGATTGCCCTGGAGACTTATTTTCTATTGGCCTTCACTTAGATCTGATGTGGTTAAGTTTTTGCTAAAGAATGCATTACATGTCAGGTCATAAAGACAGTCCATCCTTACAGCAGAAATTCCAAGAACTTCCACCGGTACATAAACCCTTGGAGCGTATCAGTATTGATTTGACAGATGTGATGTCTGGTGCAAATGGGTACCGTTATGTGCTTACAGTGATTGATCATTATTCACACTTTGTGAAGTTCTACCCACTGAGAAATAAGACTACAGAAGTGGTCAGTAAGAATTTTCAGAAATATTTAAATGACTTTGGAATTCCTGGGTGTGTAATTCTTGACAATGGTGCTGAATTCACATCACAACAGTTTAGAGATCTTTGCCAAAAGCACAATATAAATACAGGTTTCATCACACCATACCATCCTGAAGGTAACAGCATATCAGAAAGAATGCATAGGACTATGAAGACCCTATTGAATGTCATGTGTCAGGGTCATCCTTATCAATGGCCAACCTATTTAGGCGAAACCCAACGAGTCCTTAATTGTGCTATCCCACGCAACAACAGTGAACAGCCACATTATGTCTTCTTTAGCAGGAGACCTGCTAGACAAATAATAACTACATTACCGTCAATTGATGATGAAGTGAGTGATTCTGATATCGCCAAAGTTCATGAGATAATCCAAAAGACCCACTTAGAGAGGTCAAAAAACATTTTTTAAGTATAGCTAACCGAAAGGGACGAGTGAATAAGAGTGTTGAAAAGAATTCACTAGTCTGGGTCAGAAATGAGACTCAAATACCTGGTACTAGTCGAAAGTTAAATGTTAAGTGGCTCGGACCCTATAGAGTGGTAGAAGTTGTGCGAGATGGATCCACTTATGTGTTGAAAAATTTGTTTGATGATACAATCATAGAAAGAGCTGCTAATAAACTAAAGCCATTCCACGATGATGAAGAATTGTTAGTTACCATGAAAGAGCACTCTGAAAATGTGCCTGATATAGTAACTGAAGGAGTTTGTACAAGAGGTGCTAGGAATATTGTGCCTCCCTCACGTCTCACTGAAGAGATATAGACTCTGTGTGATGATGTACAGTACTGTAATTTTGTATGTTTTGTATTTTTTTTTTTTCCCTTTAGTTTGAGATTGATGAAAATGTAATTTTTTCAGTTCACAGTGGCCAGTAATGTGAAAACTTTGTAGTGTTGAGGCAATGAACAAAGGAATAATGTAAAACATTTAGTACAAGAATTTACGTAGTGCCCTGGTTGGGAATGCAATTGTGTCTTATGGGTCTTGTCTTATAGGAAATTGTCAGAGTTTTGCTCTTGTAGTACTGGTTTGGTACATCTTAGAGGATAGAGTACACCACTTTCCAAACCCCTTTGAGATTCAAGTTTAGAGTCGTTTCTAGCCAATAGCGCTGGTGAGTTTGATAATCATTAGGACGCCTCAATAGGAGTAAATTCTGTCTTCACATGTGGAGAACTCTTTTGTTGCAGAATGATGTGACATCCTGTGTAAGTGGAGTCAATCTAACCCCAGTATTAGGCTAGGCAAAGCTATTAGGAAAGCTGTATTGAACGCACACCTATAGGGTAGTGTCCCCATTTAGTACTCAAGTATATCCTTGTGTTATGTTGTTGCAAGAGCTCCTTTAGTCTCTAGTTGAGATCGTTGCTTGTTTCTTCTGTACAAGACCTGTTTTTCCGCAGTCGCAGACCCATCTAAGGAGCTGTTTGGTTCCGATAGGAAAAGTTGTCCTTGATATTAGAGTGGACATGAATCAATTCTTCCCCGAGGGAAAAGCTTTGTAATGGGAAAAATATTCCTTTATTATTAGTGATTTATTTAGGAACTGATTCATCATCCTCCTCTAATATCTTTACACTGCTATTGTAAGTGATTGGAACTATAAAGGGTTTTCGTTTTTATTGTGGACACGACAGAGGCAGTGTAGCCAGTCCCTTGTTTTGTTTTCTCTCACTCGAGTATGGGAGCGCTGCCCTGAATCTTTTATCTGCTTTTGGTAACACTAGCAACACATGTAAGAATCACGAATGCTTTCGTGTGAGGGGTCGTCAACCTGTCCGCTCTTCATTTTGGCTATTTTACCAAATATTAATACAAATGATTATCTATCCCTTGCAAGGTAAGCTTTTAAAGTTGTAATATTACCATTAGTTCATTAGTTAGAACAGATCACTATCGTGGAAGAACAGTAGCAGACGAGAATTCAAGTGCAGAGTTGCCTGCCCAGTCAGACATGTTGCAATGCCTTAACGAGAAAGATTTTCATTGTCGTGAAAGATACTTCACGTTCATTAATTGTCATGAAATTTTGCTGTGTTAGTTTGAGTTGTAACTTAGCGTTTGGCAGTGTTGAAAACATTAAAAAAGTAGTTATAAGAGTTTGATTTGTATACAGTTTTTGCAAATACCAGTGCCAAAGGGTACCTCTCATGGATTTTTCCACTGCCGAGCATGATCTTAGACTAGGCTATACAGTAATTTAAGAAGGCCTACCCTAGACTAATCCTGTTTGAATGAGGAATTATGACTATTTTTGATAAATATAGTTAGGCTATATGTATATAAATTCATGGAAAACTTAATTACATAGAGCTTAGCCTATACCCTCATTAAACTAACCTAACTTTGTGGCCTATTGTAACCTAGTCAAAAATCAGCCATGTAAACTTTGCATAGGCTATCCTTAACGATTTCCGAAGAAGCCTAGGCTAGACTATATCCTGTTAAAAAGCACCCTAGCCTAATTTTACCTCATTTTAGTTTTAAGTTTTTCTCAGAAATCTTTCTGGTAACCTTATCCATTGACATATATTGTGTACAAGTATTTAGTACTGTGTGGAGTAGGGTATCAAGTGATTTACACCTTATTGTAAATTAATTGATTCCAGGGTTTCTCCATGTTTGATACTTATCCTGTTATGAAGGAAAAGCAATTCCCGTGATCTGTAGTTGACATATTTTTCTTTTTTTTTGAAGTCTCAGTATAAAGAGTTATTTTTTTGTTATAGTTTTAAACTACTGATTTGTATTGATTTCTGGAAATCAAAAATTAAATAAAATGAATATTTCCAGGGATCTAATCCAGAAATCTAGTCCAGGAGTTCTGAAGACTAGGTAAATTAATCAAGTCCAGGAGACTAGGCCTGGGAGAAATTTAGCATGATGTACTGAGTAATAAAGAAACACGCTGAGTACCAGGAATTTTCTTCAATACCCCTAAAATGGAAATCATCACTTCAATTGCCTCCCAGTGGGAAGACATCACCTGGCCTCATCAGTAGTAAGACCCATACACACAAGGAATATCATGTAATAGCAGGTAGGACAGGCCTACCCTACTATTTTCCAGGCAGCGTAAACGTTAGTCTTCATACCCACCGTGTCAACTATGACAGTACCATTCTCCATTTCTCCGACCTGTGTCTCCAGGCAAGAAGACTGACAACCGTGCATATGTACAATAGTATTATTAATCTCGTATCTTAATGTCCTCCCGTGACAACCATTTGAGTAATAATGGTTCGTTGATAAGATACTAAGCTAAGGTACGTTAGAAACTCTCTTAAGACCTGAGATATTCCATCGCAGAGGTGACAAAATGGGTTCCTGTCCGGGATCGTGAAAAGTTAATTGAATGGTTTAGTGGTTTACGAACGCGCACAGAACCAGTGAAATACGAACCATAAGATTTTGTAACATTGCTCTTAATCCTCGATCATTCATTGTTAACGTTTTGTTGTTATAGTGGAAGTATACTCCTCACTCGCTCGCTCAGGCATCGGTAATATGGAGGAATAGATGTCAACAATAGTTAGTCCGCTGGGTAAGCCTTCTTTGTGCTTTCTTTTTGCCCTCCCATTATTACGAGCCGCAATTAAGGGTTATCTTGCTACAAATAGTCCGAAATACGCTAGTTTTGTGTTACCTCGGGCGTCATTCATTAGCCTAACTTGACCCTTCGGATTTTTCGAAATCCCTTCTGTTAATTCTGGGTATCGTTCTTTCGTTATCCGCCCAAACTCCTTTTATTCTTGGAAATCGATGTAAAAGCCATCCTCGCCAGTCAAATCCTTTATTATGTGTATCGCGCTTTCGTTATCGGTCTAATCACGTAATGATCACTAGACAAACTTTAGTCATCCTGGCCCATCAGTTCATTTTGAACGCTCGTGTTGCGGTTATCAGTCTCAACTACACTTCGTTTTGTGTTAAAACGGACGTAAATTCGTACACGACAATTGAACTATCTGATTATTAACGACCTAGTTAAGTAATTGGTTTGTGCTACAAATTCGGTAATTCTGTATTTAGTGTAATAATGTTTGTAAGCGGTAATACCGTAACTTAATCAGCACGTTCAGGATACGTTTAGATTTAAATATTAAACCTTCTTACCTTAACAACAATCATGCCTTTCGATCTAGAGAAATTCTTGACTAATCCTAGAGAAGAATTGTTAACCTTGCATTTGGCTAAAGAGCAGGAACTTCTCACGGTTGCGAGTAAATGCCAAATCCCTACAGATATAACTTATGTCAAAGCATGTATCATTAATGACATCCTTCAGTTCTTGCTGGATAAAAACGTCATAACAGAGGACAACGAAGATGTAGAAGAACTAAGAACCATAACAGGTGCCATTGCTAATGTCGATCCTGAAGTGGAAAAACAAACTTCAGTTGAAATTTTTGAAGTGGAGGAAAAGAGAGAGCAAGAAAGAAGACGCGTGGAACAAGAAAGAAGACAAGAAGAATTTGAAGAAAGAAGACGCGTGGTACAAGAAAGAAGACTCATGGAACAAGAAAGAAGACAAGAAGAATTTGAACATCAGAAAAGGCTTAATGAGTTGGAACTTGAGAAACAGGGAAAGCTTAATGAGTTGGAACTTGATAAATGGGAGAAGTCAGCTTTTCAGTCTTAAGGCTAAAGAGGATGAAGGAAAACTTCCCACGGGATTCGATGTGACTAAAGCCAGCAGATTAGTTCCCGAATTCAATGATAAGGATCCAGAGGTTTCCTTTCAAACATTTGAGGACATAGCAACGTCATTAAATTGGCCGCCTAATTTCTGGACAATACTCGTGCACAACCACTTGAAAGGTAAGGCTGCATATGTGGCATCGCAATTAATTGGGGTTAAAGACTATGAAGTTCTTAAAAAGACTGTTTTAGATGCATATGCCATTACTGTGGAAGGCTACAGGCAAACTTTTAGAAACTCTTTAAAAACTCATCTCAGACGTTTGTAGAATTCTGTAACATAAAGGTAAGACAGTTTAACAAATGGTTGGAGAGAGCTGGTATTACTTATTTAGACTCTCTTAAAAATCTGATTATGTTGGAGGAATTTTTGCGTAAAGTTCCCTTTAATATTGCCACTTGTGTACATTTTAAAGGTGAAACTGAAGTACTAAAAGCAGCTAGCTTAGATGACGACTATTATCTAATTCACAAGAATAGAAAAGATCCTTCAAAGACTCCCATTGCCTAAATCCCAACACGTTAGTTGTGCTTATTGTAAGAAAGATGGACACTCCATAGAAAATTGTCCCAGTCCAAAATGTCAGAGGTCAGAAGTAAGCACTGATGGTAAGTCAAAGAAAACTAAAGATGCAGTAACATGTCATGCTTTTGTTCCTTCACAGGATCTGGAACCATTTAATGAATTCATGTTTGAGGCTTCACTTAATGATTCATCTGTCACAGCTCTGAGAGACTCTGCTTCATCCCAGACAATAATTTCGACTGCCAGTCAAGACAACTTGAAATACACAAAAGAGTATATAGCAGTAAGTGACCTAACCACAACTACTCTTCTACCCTAGGCTGAGGTGGATATTGCTTGTCCTCATTTTACAGGTAAGGCAAAGGTTGCTGTCTAAGATAAACCATTACCTTGTTACCCTATTCAGATGATTATTGATAATGATCTTGCAGGATCCTCTGTACTTGAACCTAAATTGATTGTAATAACACCTGAGGTAGTGATCAAAGATGAGCTCTCCAAAAAGCCAGGTAAAATCTCCCATGTAATCACTAGAACATCTAGTAAAACGCCCAGCACTAATTTTCCTCCTAAGGTAAAGAATGACAGAATAACAGAAGCTCTGGATTTAGTTGATATAAATAAGGACCAGTTTGCTCTACTCCAACAGAAGGATTCAACTTTGAAAACACTCTGGGATAAAATAGTGGATCCTACTGACGACCCTAAAACTCCGTACTTTTATGTGGAGAAAAATATTTTGTTTCGCCATTAAGTCTCCCAAAGCTCCAACATCTAACTCGTGGCATGACTGTTATCAGGTTGTTTTTCCAGAGCCCTTAAGGAACCTTTGCTTGACCTCGCTCATTCTACAGAATCTCATCTTGGAGTAAATATAACCTACAAGAGGTTGTTTGAGGATTTTTATTGGCCAGAAATGAGAAAGGACATAAAGGAGTTCATTGCTTCCTGTCACCACTGTCAGATCACTGGTAAGCCTAATGAGAAAATACGTCCAGCACCGCTTCAAAGCATTCCAGTACCTAAGTCACCATTTGATAAGACTAATGGTGCCTTGGAAAGAATGCACCAGACTATAAAAAGTATGTTACAGAAGTATATCAGTGAAACATCACAGCACTGGGATGAGGACCTCAATCTTCTCATGTATGTACTTAGATGTACACCTCATGATTCCACAGGGGTATCCCCATTTGAGCTCCTGTTCAGTCGAAAACCAAGAACAATATTAAGTTCGGTAAAGGAGAATATTTTGCAGAGGAAACCAGAAGAAACTACGAATATTTACCAGTATTTAAAAGATTTAAAAAAGAAATTTACATACTTTTATGATATTGCTGCTACTAATTTAGTTTCTTCCCAGCAAAAGATGCAACACATATACAATAAGAAGGCAAAAATGAGAGAGTTCAAAACTGACGACCAAGTTTTAGTGAATCATCCTATTCCTGGCACTCCCTTACGAGAAAAATATGCTGGACCTTACAAGATCCTTCGTAGGACCTCTAAAGTAAACTACATAATCAGCACTCCAGACAGATAACGACCAACTCAATTAGTTCATGTAAACCTCCTTAAACCCTATATCGCTCCACTCAAAACGGTGAATCCTAATATTGCTTTAGTGATAACCAAAGCTAATACACAGCCAACAAAGGTACGTAACCTGACATTAGAGGATGAATCTAATGATGGTGATGAAACCAATCTCATTTTATCATTTAAGGATTTTTCTAATAGTGAAATTTTAAAATCTTTAGATGCTTATCTTTCTCACCTAAATGTACCTCAAAAACTGGCATTGTCAAGACACTTACTAAAGTTTCGAGAAATTAGTACTAATATTCCTAAATGTAGCTCTACTGTCCACCCATGGACATATTGGCGTTGAATCAAATACCACTCCAATCAGTCAACCTTTCTAGAGCCACAGGAGTTAAACTAGAAACATTGAAAAGGGAAGTTCAGTATTTACTAGACAATAATTTAGCAGAACCCAGTACATCACCTTGGGCTTCCATGTATATTGGTCCCCAAATCTAATGGGCAATTCAGACTTTGCACTGATAATAGGAAATTAAATAAAGTGACTGTTACAGATTCCTATCCACTTCCTAGGGTTAATTACATTCTAGATAATATTGGTAATGCCAAATTCTTAACCCAAATCAATTTACTAAAAGGATATTATCAGGTACCACTGACTGATAAAGCTAAGGAAATCTCTTCATTCATAACGTCTTTTGGTCTTTTCTTACTTAGTAATGCCCTTTGGACTCTGTAATGCACCTGCAACGTTCCAGCACATGATGACAGAGATAACTAGAGGTCTTAAAGTCTCTACGACCTTGTGATTGCCAGCAAGACCTGCGAGGAACATCTCTGCACCTTGGAAGAACTCTTTCAACGCCTGCAGAAAGTCGGGCTGACAATCAACCTTGCTAAAAGTTCTTTTGGTCAATCTAAAGTAGTTTATCTAGGCCATTGCATTGGTAGTGGAGAAATTTTACCTAAAAAGGCTAATATAGACAATATCAAGAACATTCCTATTCCTGCCACCAGACAGCAACTTAAGTCTTTTATAGGAATGGTTTCTTACTATGCTAAATTCATTAAGAACTTTGCTGTTATTACTGCTCCCCTCGATGCTCTTACTTCCCCTAAGGTAAAGTTTGACTGGACCAAAGAACACTGTCACATTTTTAAACAACCGAAGAGCATCTTGGTTTCTAAAACCCCTCTTAAGAGCTCCTGATTTGATAAGAATTTTTCATGCAGATTGATGCCAGCAATACAGGTTATGGGGCTGTTTTGCTACAGTCTTGCTCAGTCAGTACCACAGAAACGCCACCACCACTTCATCATCTCCTTCCCATCGCCTACCACTCTCGCTTCTTCAAAGGAGCCCAAGCCAGTTGGGCCACTGTCGAGAAGCTACTTTATGCCATCGTCGCTTCGCTACTACACTTTCAACCCTACTTGGAAGGACACCACTGAGTAGTTTGTATATATATATATATATATATATATATATATATATATATATATATATATATATATATATATATATATATATATATATATATATTATATTTATTTTCAACAATATGTACCTTTTCCCTATTTGAGTATTTCAGTCTCTTTTGATTCAGCGCTATCTCTTGACCGCGCGACCTACTTCCACTCTGTGCTCCTTGCTTTATAGTTTTCAAACCTTTCTTCGTACCTTACCTATCGGGATGAAGTAGGAGTATATTTCCAAACTACCAACAGTGACAGTTGTGATTGTTATATTGTTCTTACTTGCTATCAGTACCGTAAGTCGTAAATATATTGTGGAATATTTAATTAATTCGTGGTGTTTTGATATCTAGTTTACGTAATTGTTGATTTATTGGTATTATATTATAGATAAATACGTGAGCAGTGTTTTCTTTGTCACCATTTGAGTAATAATGATTCGTTGATAAGATACTAAGCTAAGGTACGTTAAAAATTCTCTTAAGACCTGAGATATTCCATTGCAGAGGTGACTATATATATATATATATATATATATATATATATATATTATATATATATATATATATATATATATATATATATATATATAGATAGATATATGATATAGATATATATAGATATACAGAAAGATATATATATATATAAGATATAGCTATATAGATATATGTATATTCGGAAGCTAAGGAACTAACTTGTCCTGGAATTTGGCTTGATTTATCAATGATGTCCTGGTGCGGGACATTGATGTTATGACAGTCTCTATTGGATTAACAACTTGTCGGGTACTACAGAAAGACTGTTCGGATTTGTGGAAATCTTTCTAAATCATTATGTCAAGGTATTTTAAAGATGACAGGTTTAAAACAAATCAGTTTAAATCAGCAGTTTAAACATTCTGATGGGCAAATGCTAATTTGAATTGCAACCTAAATCTATGTTAACTGATATATCACGGTGAATTAAAAAGCATATACAAGATAATACAAATTTGGTTTTCTGTACACATCATTTGAAGAAATTTTGTTTACTGTTTACCATGTTGCTTTTGAATTTTACATTGGTACTAATTTGTTTCATTTGAAGAAAAAATGATTAAATTGCATCATCTTCGCCGATAAACAGAACACCACCTGGACAACACGAAACAACCAAGCCAAATCTTCAGGTGTCATATGCCTTTTTTTTCAGCTATTCCAAATTCCAGAGATATGTATACATAGCTATCTCTGGAATACATAAACAGATTTCTCTGGAATACAATCCAAAGACTAATATAATCAATTTGATACGGATGCCACAACTCTGGCCTATTCAGTCATATAAATAAGTTAGATCACTGTGCTGTGTTCAATGGTATCTCTCAAACGCCGAATGCACACGCACGTTATATACATACATATAAATGTATGTATATATATATATATATATATATATATATATATATATATATATATATATATATATATATATATATTATATACACGTAGCCTATGTGTGTATATATGTATACACACATGTTTGTGTATGTGTAACTAAATATACCACTCATGCATCGGTTAAGCTCTAACTGAATTGAATCAATCTCCAGCATACCAAAGTTCTGAAAGACAACTTGTTGAGTTATTAAACGTTTAATCAAAATACCAAATTCTCAAAACAAATTGTTAAAAATACACTTACTTAGAAAATTATGACACGGAGATAATAAGCCTGGAAAAACTCATTTTTCTTTCTAGTATTTCCACCAGGGACTGTAGGTTGTTCGTAAATTTCGTCGGGGGATAATTATAGCCCGTCTGGCGTGGTCTTAATTTGTATGTGCCTAATAAAAAGCAGTATCTCATTAGCCAGAATGCCAATTAACCCCATCACACTTGATATTTATATGCAATTAGCGTGGGTAACAGCACCGTAAGGATTTTATTTCGTTGAATACAAAATTAGCATTTTAAATAGCGTCGATGACAGCCAAGATCAGGTGAAGTCCTTACATTTAACCGATATGTGCGTGACAACTTTCGTTTTCATTCGTTCATTATTATTATTATTATTATTATTATTATTAATATTATTATTATTATTATTATTTTTAATCTAAGGAGGAGGTTACCACCAAATGCCTTGGCTTGATGCCAGCAAACGTTGACATCACTTCACCGATGTTTTTTTATAGAAAGCAAGCCTATTTAATGATCTGCTATTGTCCGTAATCGCACGCGCACACGTACACACACATACACACGCACACACACACACACACACACACACATTATATATATAATATATATATATATATATTATATATATATATATATATATATATATATATATATATATATATATATATATATAGATATATATAGCGTTCCGAAGTATGGCGGTTACGTAGTAACTCGAAAATAGAAGACTTGTAGGAGGAAAAGTAACATCTCAGGTGGTCCTTAAAAAAAATACTTTTATTACAACGTTTCAAAACACAAAGGTTTTCATTTTCAAAGCTGTAAAGACATAAAACAATAAAATTAATATTAAAAGCGCTAAATTACAAATAAAAGGCATACTACATTATAAAAGACAAGATAAGAAAAAAAAAAAAAAAAATTAAAACTAGTTAGCAGAACCAACCATCAAGAGAGAAAGGAAGGACAGAAGTCAGAAGGAACAAACCAGAAATGACCGGCAACAGCTCACGTTAGGTAAAGAGTTGTCGAGGAAGACTGCGTGTTCAATTGAGGAACAAGCTGTTAATAAACAAGGACTCCAGAATTGTCAGTAGTTTGCCATTCGGTGCCCGTCCCAATATTTCAAAATCTTTGTTTTGTATATTCAGCTTGCATTTATTAGCGTATTGTCTGATATTAGAAAATTCTGGATTAGCAAGTTTGTTACCAGTTCTATAGCTAACGCCCTTATGGCAATCAATTCTGCACCCTCAGTAACCTCTGTGTGGATCCCACGTAGGTCCCAGATTACATCTAGGGCAATTAAACTTGTACAACACATGAGGTCATCAAAGGGTCAAGTTTATCCTTGAATTTCAAACAAACTACCTAAACTGAGTGGGTTTGTTGGGATGATATTAAATCTAATAGCTGGTTATATAATCAAATATGAGTTTTCTTAGTGCATCGTAGAAATTTTTGTCATGGATTAAGTACATTTGCATAAAATGGAAGCTTAGGCACAGTAGGTAAGGAGACTTTTGGGATAAAAACGTTATTAAGAAGTTTACGAACATACCCGTGAAAAAGTGTAGTGGGAAAATAATTGTTGGTAAAATATTGACGTAAAAAGTTAATTTCTTCGTGAAAAAATTCCCAAACTAGATGTCAATGAGAAGGCACGATGAAGTAATGTGGATAAAGAATAATTTAAAACCATAAAAACAGTGACTATAAAAATTTGAACCTAATCCTGTAAAAGTTCCCTTCCTGTAAACTGAAGTATTAAAATGATCTTATTGTCGTAAGACTAAAACATCTAAGAATGGTAGTTTATTATCACTTTCGCACTCCATATAAATTTTATATTTGGGTGTGCCGTATTAATGAAATGAAGAAACCTTTCAGCATCGTAATGGATTTAAAAAGCGCGAAGGTATCGTCAACGTACCTTTGTAGAATAGCGGATGGTAACTCAAAGGACAGGTGTCTAAAAAATGCTCCTCCAGGGAGCACATAAAAAATGCCTGCAAATATGGGCCCTAATGGAGAACCCATAGCCATACCATCGATTGAGTGTAACAATTATTATTAAAAATGAAGGCAGTGTCCTGCACTGCCAGTTGCAATAGTTTCTTAAAATCAGATTTATTAAAATTATAAAAAAGGGAGTCAGTTTCAGGAAAGAGTTTATTAATAATAATTTCAATAGTCTCATTCACAGGTACATTGGTAAACAGAGACTCAACGTCATAACTGACCATAAAGAGGTCTGAGTCCTGGCTAAGTATGGCTTCTTTGAAGTTTAAGGAATTTTTGATGTTATATTCATTTTCTGTCAGTGGGGAAAAGCAAGGGAACAAGGAACTTTAGCTAACCTGTAATTCGGGGTATCATATGACGCTAGTATAGGTCTGATGGGAAGGCCTTCTTTGTGTGTTTTAGGAAGTCCATACATAATGCCATAGGTAGAACCGGTACTATAGAGAGAATGGTACTTTTCTTCAGATATAATATTTTATCTTTAAGACACTTTAAAAATCTATTGATCCGATCTTCAATTCTAAAAATGGTTGCAAAGTCTGGCTTACCTAGGAGTTTGAATTTCGTGTTGTCATTTAGAATGCTTTCAACCTTATTAACATAATCAGGATTTATTCATTAACACAACACCCTTGCCTTTATCTGGGCGAGTGATAACTATGGTGGTCATTCTTGGCTAGTTTCTTAAGTATGCACAAGTCTTTTCTGGAGAAAAAAGGAGTCCAATGGGTTGTAAGTTTGTTAAGGTATTTTTGTGCTAGAACCTGTAATTTTGTACGTAATCCTGAACAATGTCGAAATTAATGTTTAGATTGATCAACCTGGAAAAAAGCGTTTCTAGTGAGCCTATAAAACTGGTTGTAACTGGGTTTTGTAACAGGGCAAACCGAAATCCAAACCGAAACACAACAGGAATTCTTCCCTCTTTGTTAGATTATAACTAGAGAAAGTTGAACACAGTTTCTTGTTAGAGTTGAAAATAGGGATATTGATACCAAGTTTAGACAGTTTCCTCTCGTGAACCAACCGGACATTTGAAACAAAACATTCCATATTTTTATTGAGCAAATATTTCAAAAATAAAACAATCGACAAATGACAAATTATGAATAACGGTCTTCTGTAATGTCTCAGCTTGAGTTGTCAGCTTATTAATGCCTCTATTCTTAAGATTAATTTCCATTTGTAATAGTTTTTAGTTGCTTCTTCGATAAAAGTGTGTTTTGATACAGTGATGACTTATACAATTTAAATTTTACAAAATTAGGGTACAATCTGGTTGAGGCTACAATACTGTAAGAATTCAAGATCACATTCAGCCTTCCTCAGTTTCTTAAGGTCTTTTCCAAAGATCGGCAGGAATTCTTGAAGGCAGCTCCATATTTGCTGTAAATGAAGGCGTGGATATTTTGATATCCTCGTAGGCGAATCCTTGTAATAAAAACAAAAAGAAGAACAAACAAAAATCGTGAATACCCATCGTCGTAAAGGTCTGGACAGCATCCGGAGAGCGATTCCAACATATGGCGTTCCGAAGTATGGCGGTTACTAGTAACTCGAAAAATAGAAGACTTGTAGGAGGAAGTTATCTCAGGTGGTCCTTAAAATACTTTTGATTACAACGTTTCAAAACACAAAGGTTTTCATTTTCAAGCTGTGAAGACATAAAACAATAAAATTAATATTAAAAGCGCTAAATTACAAATAAAAGGCATACTACATTATAAAAGACAAGATAAAAAAAAAAAAAAAAAAAAAAAATTAAAACTAGTTAGCAGAACCAACCATCAAGAGAGAAAGGAAGGAAGGACAGAAGTCAGAAGGAACAAACCAGAAATGACCGGCAACAGCTCACGTTAGGTAAAGAGTTGTCGAGGAAGACTGCGTGTTCAATTGAGGAAACAAGCCTGTTTAATAAACAAAAGGACTCCAGAATTGTCAGTAGTTTGCCATTCGGTGCCCGTCCCAATATTTCAAAATCTTTGTTTTGTATATTCAGCTTGCATTTATTAGCGTGTTGTCTGACCCTTAAGAAACTGAGGAAGGCTGAATGTTGATCTTGAATTCTTACAGTATTGTAGCCTCAACCAGATTGTACCTAATTTTGTAAAATTTTTAAATTGTATAAGTCATCACTGTATCAAACACACTTTTATGAAGAAGCAACTAAAAAACTATTACAAATGGAAATAAATTAATCTTAAGAATAGAGGCATTAATAAGCTGACAACTCAAGCTGAGACATTACAGAAGACCGTTATTCATAATTTGTCATTTGTCGATTGTTTTATTTTTAAATATTTGCTTCAATAAAAATATGGAATGTTTTGTTTCAAATGTCCGGTTGGTTCACGAGAGGAAACTGTCTAAACTTGGTATCAATATCCCTATTTTTCAACTCTAAGCAAGAAAACTGTGTTCAACTTCTCTAGTTATAATCTAACAAAGAGGGAAGAATTCCTGTTGTCTTTCGGTTTGGATTTCGGTTTGCCTGTTACAAACCCAGTTGCAACCAGTTTATAGCTCACTAGAAACGCTTTTTCCAGGTTGATCAATCTAAACATTAATTTCGACATTTCAGGATTACGTACAAAATTACAGGTTTCTAGCACAAAAATACTTTAACAAACTTACAACCCATTGGACTCCTTTTTTCTCCAGAAAAGACTTGTGCATACTTAAGAAACTAGCCAAGAATGACACCATAGTTATCACTCGCCCAGATAAAGGCAAGGGTGTTGTGTTAATGAATAAATCTGATTATGTTAATAAGGTTGAAAGCATTCTAGATGACAACACGAAATTCAAACTCCTAGGTAAGCCAGACTTTGCAACCATTTTTTAGAATTGAAGATCGGATCAATAGATTTTTAAAGTGTCTTAAAGATAAAAATATTATATCTGAAGAAAAGTACCATTCTCTCTATAGTACCGGTTCTACCTATGGCATTATATATGGACTTCCTAAAACACACAAAGAAGGCCTTCCCATCAGACCTATACTAGCGTCATATGATACCCGAATTACAGGTTAGCTAAGTTCCTTGTTCCCTTGCTTTCCCCCACTGACAGAAAATGAATATAACATCAAAAATTCCTTAAACTTCAAAGAAGCCATACTTAGCCAGGACTCAGACCTCTTTATGGTCAGTTATGACGTTGAGTCTCTGTTTACCAATGTACCTGTGAATGAGACTATTGAAATTATTATTAATAAACTCTTTCCTGAAACTGACTCCCTTTTTTAATAATTTAATAAATCTGATTTTAAGAAACTATTGCAACTGGCAGTGCAGGACACTGCCTT
>NC_061096.1:64703971-64731471 GCF_015104395.2 Macrobrachium nipponense
CCTATTTGCCTATTTCCATAGAAAGGAAAAAACATCATGAAAGGTAGTACCCCCTTTCTCTGGCTCATTCCAAAGAAAATAGATTAAGAGAGAGAGAGAGAGAGAGAGATGAAGGAAATAATTGCCAACCGCCGAATGAATTGGATCAAGATAACAACCATCGAGACAATGATACCATTCAAATTTGGTTCATTGTGTGTAACAATGGATTCATCAATACGTAAACAATCCGACACTTGATTCCTCGTAGCTGCTGCTACTCAGCTGTGAAGTGGGTGCAAAATCAGCAAATTTTTTTAAGTTCCATTATATTAGAGACTGTATCTTTTGAAGGTTCCTGGTATCCAACAAAAGAAAGGATTTATTTATTTAATTATTTTTTTAAGCACTGCTACTTAGCCAAAAATATTTTCATACAAATAATGTAATAATAATAATAATAATATAATAATAATAATAAATAATGATAATAATAATCATCATCATCATCATCATCATCATCATCATCATCATCATTATTATTAGATGAAGAAAATTTCTTTAAACATAACGAATAGTAATTACTTGTTATTGATATTCACTTTCATAACTCACTATCCCGTCAGTTAGTTTGATCCCTGTAAATCTCCTTGCTGGTTAATTGCTTTCATTAAATCATATTTTCCACTAGTTCCAAATCTATATAATCTATTATAAGGTCTTATAATTAATGTTTTTCGTACTCACCATGAGTTCGTTAACTCCAAGTTCATTTGTCTTTTTATATTATAAGGAAGAGTTTTCTTTTTTATATAGGGAAGAATTTTGTACTCGCCTGACAGAATTGGTGCGCCATGAGATCTTTCAGAATTCTGTCGGCGTTAAAATTTTCCTCTTAATTTCGTGAAGGATTATAAAATCTATCTCCGTGACTGACAAAGAAATTTGGAAGGCAAAAATGGTTTTCTAGTCTTTGGGAAGCCAATTTAATTCGTGGAACAATAGTTCCGTTGCCTTAATTAGCAAACTTGCTTGAGGCAAAATGTATTCAGATTCGCGGCTCCATCGATATCAATTTCTAACACCCGACCTCTCTCTCTCTCTCTCTCTCTCTCTCTCTCTCTCTCTCTCTGATACATACTGGTGGGATGTTTAAGATTTATAAAGTGAAACATGACTATGCCTAAAAAAACGTTTAAAACTTTGATTGATAAATAGTTCGTCTTATCTTTTTATTCTCCATAGTATTTTTGTTCTTGTATTACGCATACATTTATACATGCATATACACACATACACACACAATGCTCACATATATATATATATGTGTATATATAGATATATATAGATATACTATATATATATAGATATAACATATATATAGATAGATGTATATATATATATATACCTATATAGATATATATAATAGATACGATATATATATAGTATATATATATACTACATATATATATATATATATATAATATAGATATATAGATATATTATATACCCATATATACATACATACTATATATATACTATATATATATATATTATATAAATTATATTAATATATATAATAATATAGACTATTATATCCTTTCAAGTTGGAAACAAATGATAACAAATGTCGAATTTATCGATATTCAATTTCACCAAGCTCAAGACCATGCCCAAACACTCGTTTCAATAGCCACTTAGCAGTGGCAACGCTTATATTAGCAAAAACTCTTGTATAACACTTATTTGACTAAAAAGGATAGCTATGTAGAGTACCTGGAAATCAGAGTAGTACCTTATATATATATATATATATATATATATATATATATATATATATATATATATATATATATATACATATATATATATAGATATATATATATATATATATATATATATATATATATATGAGTATATATATATATATAAATGAGAACGAGGCACAAGACAGAAATCGATGGAGACGACTCATTCGTAATGGCGACCCCCATATAAAAATGGGTTTAAGCTAGGAAGAAGAAGATATGAATAACTTGATCACGAAGAATATAAACCCTTTATAATATATATATATATATATATATATATATATATATATAGATATATATGTATATATATATGTATACATGGAAGCTAAGTTTTTACACTAAACACGGTAGTTATTGTATTGTTTTATTGAAAGCTGTTATTTATATAGAAGCAATCTAAATAACAGCTATCTATTAAATAACTAACAAGACCTTTTCGAAATGTGTTCTGTTAAGGGAAAGAGGGAATTATGACCTCAAGTGGAGGGCTTTGTTGTCGAGGAACTTATAACAATGCGTCTAAATACGAAGTTATAATTAGGATGACCATCTGTGGATCAAACGAGTAACATTCATCTCTCCTTCTCTCTCTTTCCAACCAAACAATGTTTATAGATTAACAGTTGGTACTGTTTTAATAATATTAAAACAGTTTCCTAAATAATATAGGATATAATTGTGCATGCAATGCACAGGAAGAATTATCAAGAATTTATATAAAAATATTAAACAAGTATATATTAAATTAATATAATGCTTGTTTAATATTTTTATATTTATTCATGATAATTCTTCCTGTGGATTTCATGCACAATTATATCCTATATTATTTAGGAAACCTTCTTAGAATGAAGTAAGAATTTTGGAGCCAGCGAAAGTAAATGAATTCAAAATACTGACGAGAGAGAGAGAGAGAGAGAGAGAGAGAGAGAGAGAGAGAGAGAGAGAGAGAGAGAGAAATACAATTAGGCGAAAAGTTAACGAGATTTAAAAGATAAGAAAAACCAATTGTAGTCAGTTGAACAAATTTCATGAAGTTATAAGACTTAATATAGCTTTTGACAGAGGAAAAAACTAAAACTTTAATAAGTAAGTGGACAATGTTATTATTCCCCCAGCGAAGGAAATTATATTAAAAAGCATAAAGGCAAAAAGGAAAACACGAGGAAATAAAATAAAAGAAGGCGAAGTGGATTAGTATAATAAATGCACGGGGATCAAAATTTGATTATGAAAGAACCAACCCACCGAAGGAAGAGAGTCGAGACAAAACTTCAGAAACAAAAGGATACAAAAAAAGACTATAGGAAATGTTCAGCAAAATGTTAGTAAAAAGAAAAGGTACAGAACAAGAGATTAAAAAAGGGGACCAGGAAGTTTATTTAATTAAGCAACGTACACAGATATTATATATATATATATATTATATATATATATATATATTATATATATATATATATATATATATATATATATATATATATATATATATGTAACTGGGTGGGGGGATTCTCCCCCCCATTATTCATAAGGTAAGCGTGGACACGAAACGGAAGGCAACCACACACAACATTACACACACAGCCTCTCTCTCTCTCTCTCTCCACCCCTTTCTCTCCATTCCAACAGGTAATGAAAATGAGAGAGTTGCGTCATAACATTAACGTTATTAACAAGAATAAATAAATCAATCAATCAAGCAATCCAGTCTTACAGACTAACTCAAAAACAGTACAATGTCAAGTCACCAAAAAAAGTCTAACACCCCTCTGGGAATTCTTTGTCCCCCCCGGCATTCCAGATCCGTCTGTTTCAAAGATACAGAACACATCCCGGTAAGTACACACACAAGATTAAAGACAAAGTTAATAAAATGGAACATCTTACAAGACATCAAACAAGCCATCCCTTTGGCTAAAGCACTTCAACACTTATCCAAACAACCGGACACTTAAACACTGTTAACAAAAAAACTCCCGGCGAATGCCACGGCATCTTGCCTGTGACTTGAAGCCCTCTTGTCAAAATCCTCCCATAGGCTTGGGTATGACACTTTTAACAGGAGGAAGGAGGCGCACACGCACATCACGAACACACAGTTCGATAGCGCCTCACGGTTCTAAGCTGCATCCAGTTTCACAAAGGCACTTTGAGAAGAGTTAATAAACTGTCGTGCATGACTTGTCGAACTAATCATTTTTATCTCACGCCACCCCTAGAAACTCATTCATCAGCTACTCTCAGGTCGTTTACCTCTGCACTGTTCTCCACATTCCTAGGTCACAGGGAACACATGGACAATATATTATTAATCAAAAAACCCTAGGCCTTACAGATAGCTCGGGCCACCTTATATGCTAGCCCCCGCCCACCTAGCAAAATTGCTTATACACAAAACACTGGCCGGCTTAAAATAAAATACAAGTAAAAACTGCACGTCTCTGGCATTATAAAATAAAGTCTTATCACGCTTTATCTCCCAATAACACAAGACGCATTTTCTCTCATATTTTCTCCATTAGGATTCTTGAATATCCCTCTTTGCTTGTCTGCAAGTAGCTGCACCTGTAGCAGACTGTAGCAGCTGTAGAAACGAGGAATGCCCTCCCTCATTGTAAAAGACTTCACGGCTTCTGCAGATCCCCAAAAAACACGCTGTAGAATTCTCGCGATCACCCACGTGGAAATTCTTGTAATCACCCTGGACAACACAGCAGCAACCTCACGGCTGGTGGACGTCTTGCTGGCGTCGGGGAACGACTTTTTTGGCGTATGTTAGTCAAGTCTTTGGTCAATCTAAGAAAATTAACCCAGGACATACTACTTCTATCAAACAATGATCTCAAAAGGTCAGAAATACTAACTGAACGTCTCCCAATTAACTCCCTTTAATATGATTACTAAATCATAAGTCATTATCACAACTCTCTGAGAAAAAAAAACATCAAGTTCTCCAACTCAATTCTCCAAACTCACACATCAGCACACACACAACTCAGAAATCACAGCAACTATACGGAATTCTGCACTCACGTTTCAAACTCGAATGTGCTCACAAGAAAAAAAAGAAAAGACAAAAAATCGCAATGAGCCCAAGGAAAAAAAAGAATCACATAACACACCCAGACCAAAAAATGTTCTCTCAAGCTCTGATATTTGAACAACCCACAAAATCAGTAAAAATCTCCAACTTTTAACAGCAAAAAAAACCCCTTTACTGCTCAATAATTAATCACAATGAGACTTAATGTCAAACTCCCATTACTTAACCCTTAAACGCCGAAGTGGTAAAAATCAAAAACTCCCCCGAATTCCGGAGCCGGTTTTGAGTTGAGCGCGGAATCGGAAAAAATAATTTTTTTCAAAAATCACAGCGCGCTTAGTTTTGAAGATTAAGAGTTCGTTTTTTGCTCCTTTTTTGGTCATTGCCTGAAGTATAGTATGCATCATCAGAAATGAAAAATAATATCATTATCATATGGAAATAATGCGATATATGGTAGCGAAAAAAAAAATTTTTCATACATAATTGTATTAAGATCACGCTGTGCAAAAAACGGTAAAAGCTAACGAGTTTCTTTTTTTTTCGTTGTATTTTTCACTACATTACAATCATTTTGATATATAATACATTGTAAAACAATAAAAGCAACACCTGAAAAAATATTATCACAAAACAGTGTACGAATTCGTAACGTGCGAACGTAAAAAAATATTTTTTTCAAAAAATTCACCGTAAATCTCAATATTGTTCTAGAGACTTCCAATTTGTTTCAAAATGAATAAAAATGATTCAATATTTACTATACTGTAAGAGTTTTAGCTTAACAATTGCGTTTTTCGACCATTTCGGGTAGAGTCAAAGTTGACCGAACGTGGTTTTTTTCTATTTATCGTTATTTATATGCAAATATTTCGAAAATGAGAAAAGCTACAACCTTCAAATATCTTTCATTTTATTTCACATGAAATTGCGCACATTTTCATATATAAAACTCTATGAAATCCTAATATGAAACGGAGCAAATTTTCCGAGAAATCGATGTACGCAATTCGGAGATTTATGGCGGAGAATCCGCGCGCGGAGGGAAGGGAAGGAAAGTTTTTTTCATAAATTCACCATAAATCGAAATATTGTTCTACAGACTTCAATTTGTTGCAAAATGAAGGTAAATGATTGAATATTACTAAAATATAAGAGATTTAGCTTACAATTGCGTTTTTCGACCATTTCGGTAGAGTCAAAGTTGACCAAACGTGGTTTTTTTTCTATTTATCGTGATTTATATGCAAATATTTTGAAAATGAGAAAAGCTACAAACTTGAATTATTATTGATTGTATTTTACATGACATTGCGCACATTTTCTATATAAAAACTTTATGTAACGGCTAATTTAAAATGGTGCAAACATTACCACAATCGCACGTAACATTTTTTCGGAAGAGTTACCGCGCGGACGTAAGGAAAATTTAATATTTTTCATAAATTCACCATAAATCGAAATATTGTGCTAGAGACTTCCAATTTGTTACAAAATGAAGGTAAATGATTGAATATTACTAAAATATAAGAGTTTTAGCTTACAATTGCGTTTTTCGACCATTTCGGTAGAGTCAAAATTGACCGAAGGTTGAAAATTTGTCACTTATCATTTTTTATATGAAAATATTTCAAAACTGATAAAAGCTACAACCATTTTTGTCATTGCCTGAAGTATAGTATGCAATCATCAGAAATGAAAAATAATATCATTATCATATGGAAATAATGCGATATATGGTAGCGAAAAAAAAAAATTCATACATAATTGTATTAAAATCACGCTGTGCAAAAAAACGGTAAAAGCTAACGAGTTTCTTTTTTTTTCGTTGTTTTTATTATTCACTACATTACAATCATTTTGATATATAATACATTGTAAAACAATAAAAGCAACACCTGAAAAATATTATCACAAAACAAAAGTGTACGAATTCGTAACGTGCGAACGTAAAAAAATATTTTTTTCAAAAATTCACCGTAAATCTCAATATTGTTCTAGAGACTTCCATTTGTTTCAAAATGAATAAAAATGATTTGAATATTACGATACTGTAAGAGTTTTAGCTTACAATTGCGTTTTTCGACCATTTCGGTAGAGTCAAAGTTGACCGAACGTGGTTTTTTTTCTATTTATCGTGATTTATATGCAAATATTTCGAAAATGAGAAAAGCTACAACCTTCAAATATCTTTCATTTTATTTCACATGAAATTGCGCACATTTTCATATATAAAACTCTATGAAATGCCTAATATGAACGGAGCAAATTTTCCGAGAAATCGATGTACGCAATTCGGAGATTTATGGCGGAGAATCCGCGCGCGGAGGGAAGGAAAGTTTTTTTCATAAATTCACCATAAATCGAAATATTGTTTCTACAGACTTCCAATTTGTTGCAAAATGAAGGTAAATGATTGAATATTACTAAAATATAAGAGATTTAGCTTACAATTGCGTTTTTCGACCATTTCGGTAGAGTCAAAGTTGACCAAACGTGGGTTTTTTTTCTACTTATCGTGATTTATATGCAAATATTTTGAAAATGAGAAAAGCTACAAACTTGAATTATTTTTCGTTGTATTTTACATGAAATTGCACATTTTCTATATAAAACTTTATGTAACGGCTAATTTAAAATGGTGCAAACATTACCACAATCGCACGTAACATTTTTTCGGAAGAGTTCCGCGCGGACGTAAGGAAAATTTAATATTTTTCATAATTCACCATAAATCGAAATATTGTGCTAGAGACTTCCAATTTGTTACAAAATGAGGTAAATGATTGAATATTACTAAAATATAAGAGTTTTAGCTTACAATTGCGTTTTTCGACCATTTCGGTAGAGTCAAAATTGACCGAAGGTTGAAAATGTGTCACTTTATCATTTTTTATATGAAAATATTCAAAACTGATAAAAGCTACAACCATTTTTGTCATTGCCTGAAGTATAGTATGCAATCATCAGAAATGAAAAATAATATCATTATTTCATATGGAAATAATGCGATATATGGTAGCGAAAAAAAAATTCATACATAATTGTATTAAAATCACGCTGTGCAAAAAAACGGTAAAAGCTAACGAGTTTCTTTTTTTTTTTCGTTGTATTTTTCACTACATTACAATCATTTTGATATATAATACATTGTAAAACAATAAAAGCAACACCTGAAAAATATTATCACAAAACATTGTACGAATTCGTAACGTGCGAACGTAAAAAAATATGTTTTTCAAAAATTCACCGTAAATCTCAAATATTGTTATAGAGACTTCCAATTTGTTTCAAAATGAATAAAAATGATTCAATATTACGATACTGTAAGAGTTTTAGCTTACAATTGCGTTTTTCGACCATTTCGGTAGAGTCAAAGTTGACCGAACGTGGTTTTTTTTCTATTTATCGTTATTTATATGCAAATATTTCGAAAATGAGAAAGCTACAACCTTCAAATATCTTTCATTTTATTTCACATGAAATTGCGCACATTTTCATATATAAAACTCTATGAAATGCCTAATATGAAACGGAGCAAATTTTCCGAGAAATCGATGTACGCAATTCGGAGATTTATGGCGGAGAATCCGCGCGCGGAGGGAAGGAAAGTTTTTTTCATAAATTCACCATAAATCGAAATATTGTGCTAGAGACTTCCAATTTGTTGCAAAATGAAGGTAAATGATTGAATATTACTAAAATATAAGAGATTTAGCTTACAATTGCGTTTTTTCGACCATTTCGGTAAGAGTCAAAGGTTGACATAACGTGGTTTTTTTTTCTATTTATCGTGATTATATGCAAATATTTTGAAAATGAGAAAAGCTACAAACTTGAATTATTTTTCGTTGTATTTTACATGAAATTGCGCACATTTTCATATATAAAACTTTATGTAACGGCTAATTTAAAATGGTGCAAACATTACCACAATCGCACGTAACATTTTTTCGGAAGAGTTACCGCGCGGACGTAAGGAAAAAAATTTAATATTTTTCATAAATTTCACCATAAATCGAAATATTGTGCTAGAGACTTCCAATTTGTTGCAAAATGAAGGTAAATGATTGAATATTACTAAAATATAAGAGTTTTAGCTTACAATTGCGTTTTTCGACCATTTCGGTAGAGTCAAAATTGACCGAAGGTTGAAAATTTGTCACTTATCATTTTTTATATGAAAATATTTCAAAACTGATAAAAGCTACAACAATGGGTTGTTTTTAGTTGTATTGTGCATGAAATTGCGCACATTTCCATATATAAAACTTTATGTAACGGCTAATTTTAAAATGGTGCAAACATTACCACAATCGCATGTATGATTTTTTTCGGAAGAGTTACCGCGCGGACGTAAGGAAAATGTTTTTTCATATTCACCATAAATCGAAATATTGGGCTAGAGACTTCCAATTTGTTGCAAAAATTAAGGTAAATAGTTGAATATTACTACAATATAAGCGTTTTAGCTTACAATTGCGATTTTCGACCATTTCGGTAGAGTCAAAGTTAACCAAAGGTTGAAATTTTGGCACTTATCGTTTATTTATATGGAAATATTTCAAAATTGATAAAAGTTACAATCATGACTATTTTATGTTGTATTGTGCATGAAATTGCGCACATTTTTTCATATATAATACTTCATGTAAACGGATAAATTTAAAACGGTGCAAAAATTATGTCAAAGTGACGAAATAATTTCCGAGATGTGTCACTGATACTTTTTAGTGGGATAAGAAAGAAATTCGCGCTTGCGCGCCTGCGTAACGATTGTAAACAAAACAACGCCTTGATCCGTGAACTCCCAGCATCCCCCAAGGCGCGTGATTCAAAAGTTTTGGCTGTAGGCCTATAAGTATTTTTCCGCGAATTTTTAAAAAAACTTTTTTGAGCCGACGTATGGTACGTCCATTCGGAAATCGGGGGAGATTTTGACTCGACGTTTAATACGTCCATTCGGCGTTTAAGGGTTAAGTAACAAAACCCTCAAAAAAATTACATCTCCCGGTAAAATCAAATCTGCCGTCCAAAAAAGAAATGTTACTTAAGCTCAATCCCCAAACATTTATCTCTCAGGAAAAGAAGAAAAATAATAAAAAAAAGGATAATCACAAGAAGATTTCCCCAATCACAAACTACATAATACATGTATAGTATGCATAACTCCCGGGTTTTTCCCCAAGAAATGCTCCATGTAAAGCCACGGAATTTGCCAGAAAGCAAACTCTTACACATGCGCTTTCGTGAAATGCTATTGTCAACATTTCCAGATATTGCGAAAATTCTGATCTATCATCATCAGAGGAAAAAAGTCAGCACACGGCTCATCACATCGCTTGTCAGCAGAAAAATCGCCTGCGGACGCATGTTCAGACATTAGCATAAAAATTGTCCAGTCAGACACATAAGTTTGGAAACTCATGATTCTCTAGAAAAAAAGGTCTAACAGACACATTTCACAGAATTAACTCCAGGATATGACTAATGTGTTCAAAAATTTGTCTCGAAGACTTATTCTCTCAACATGACTTTGCCTCAAATTATATTTCTCCAAGAATAACCACACTGTGAACATAAAAAATGCACACATCTCCAAATGACTCGTAATGCAGTAATGACACTCGCCTCTAAATAGTCACAAAACCAAAAAAGAGAACCAACAGAAATCTTCTCTTGTCTCGAAAAAAACTCCCATAGCCACAAAAAAAAGGTCACCCGCCCAAGATTAATTCCAACTCCATTATGAGACACCATATTAATAATAACACCACTCCGGTTATAAAAATATTTCCTCCATTTGGTTAATAACCAACCCCATATATTTCTCTCTTATTTCTCCAATAGCCACAAATAAAAAAAACCACCACTCCAGGAATAGAGAATAATCACCTCTATTTCGGCAAATACAAAATATTTACCTCTATTTCCCCAATACTCCATGTGGAACAAAACAAGGCTCCAAAAAATATATCTCCAAAAAGGAATATCAAAAAATGAAATCCTACCTCAAAAAAATGTGCACTCAAGGCAACTAACTCACTCACTCACAAATATTGCCCCATAATCTCCAAATATGTGTCTCCATTTGCAACAAAAATGGCTGCAAAATAATTGAACTAAACATAGCTCTCATCACATTGGCAAATATCAACAATGGCCAAAAATATATCTCCCATATATTATATCTCAAAATATAACTCCAAAATAATATATACCTCCAATTATCTCTCCAAAATAATATATCTCAATTATAACTCCAATCTCCAAAGAATAACTCAATGTTATAGTCAGAAACTATAAAAAACTCTCTCCATTTAGCATAATTGCTAAAAAGGGCAAAAGCTCGGCAAATAAAACTGTCTAGAAAAATTCTAGAAAAAATCACCATGTGCCACAAGTCATTATAACAGAACTCCAAAATTCACAGAGTCTTAGCCAAGACTTCTCCATATGTACTACGACATAAGTCACTAGAAAACTTAACCAAGTTTCCTATCTCTCGCAAAGTTGTCACAAATACAACGAAGGTATTGTGCAAGAAAACTCACAATTCCTGGAACACAAATAGCCAGAGAAGAAATGTAGTGCCATTACGATGGCATTCAAACGTGCAAAAAATTCTCCCATATATTTCTCTATAGCATCAAATAGCTGAAACACGAACACGTTCCCGAACAATGACTCTAAATCATGAACTGAGATAATATTCACACTAACTGGAGAGAAAAAATAAACTCAAATTCACCACGGTAAAAAAACTTGTGTCAGCGATGGCTAACTTCCAAAAAAAGGAGAAAAGAAAATCATAGGCCTTGTTCACTATCTCCGTAACTCACTAGATGTCAAGCAATTATCTGCTGAACTCATGAAAAAAAGAAAAAAAAACTAAAACAATGTGTTGTTAGTTCCTCCCAATATTCAAAAAAGATTTCACCTCCCTTGATAGCATTAACAGCTCCCACGTATTAGTATAACAAAATCAGTATCAGAAATATCATTATCACAAAATCACCAAAAAAAATTTCTATCATCAAAATCATCAGTATCAGTACAAAAAATATCACCAATGTTAATGCTTTGTCCATTCTCCAAAAAAAAATTCAGCAAAAAAATTCCCCCCCCCCCCCCCCCCCCGCAAAAGTTCAGCAAGTTTCAACACAATTCACCAAGATTCAGCAAAACACATCCCCGTGAATCACTGAAACTATTCTCCAAAGTTACAAGAACTCAACAAATACTTAGCACAAGACTTCTCCCATTAATCCTTGTAATAATTCTCCATGAATAATTATCTGTAATAATTATCAACTAATCTCCCATGAAAAATATCTCAAAACTCTCGTAAAAACAATTCTCCTGTAATGATAATTATACTTAAGCAAACCTCCCGTGACACATCTCAGGTATAATAATTATTAATAATAATAATATAACAACTCTCCATAGCAATAATTCTCTTGCAAAGATCTCAAGTAAGGGTGAAATTCAAAATAGCTTACACTAGTATTGCTGAATCTCATGACATACAATGTCTCCAGATGCAACACCATTTCCACACAAACACAGATACAACACCAATCATCAGCATTTCAAAGTAATTTCTTCCAACACAATAAAAAAAAATAATCTGTGTCTCCCCAATATATTTGTGTCTTCCAAGGCACAAGTAAAACATATAAACACATCCCGTGCATGTTAACTACTTCCCCTCATTTTCGGAAAAGAAAAATCTCTTTTATTTCCTTTTCTCTTCCTCCAAGAGAGAAAAAAAAATCTCTTTTCTAAAAAAAAGACTCTACGGAGTTTCACTTCATCAACTAATCAATCAGCTGATATCGTTAGCATCCAATGTCAAGGGCAAACCCATACTCCAACACAAAGAGAAAAAAGGAAAAGGGGGAGTTCACCCACACTGAGAAAAAAAAAATTTCTCCCCCCCTGAGAACAACCCCTCAGTCAAGCGACAGAACAGCCCGAGGCATACACAGTAATACCCCCATCTCCCCTTGAACAGTGTCTGAGGACCCCTTCCCAAGGTATACACTAGTACCCATCTTGCAATGCCCTCTTAGGGAGGCCAGTAGTACCCTCCATGCAACTATCCCCCCCGAGGGATGCCAGTACCCTCGCAATGCAAGGCGCCTCTCTGCAGAAATGTGCTGAGCCCGTAAAATTGTGGCCGCTTATCTAACCGCACAGTTCACATGCATAAATACATCTTAATACACTCTTATGTGTTTAAAACAAGACAAATACGTCTATTATAAACACGTGCAAATAAAGAAAACACGTCACTATGGGGCAAAGACAAGAAAAATTGTTGACCTCTTGAACCAATCCCATAACCCTGAAATATTTAAACAAAAACCCTCTCCTTCAAAACAATAGTTTAACACTCACCACTCCATAACGGGAACAAAAAGAACTCGAAATTCTCGTAAAACGCGGCAGTGATACTAACAACAACCGCCGCACGGGTATCTCGGAACACACTCGTCATTGCACAAGCAAAAGTCATACTGGGTGCGCCCACTGCTTCTAGGCTGACTCCTGGAAAAATGCTGAGTCCATAAAATCCTTCCCTCCCTTTAGCACAGTTAACAGACAGATATTTTCTCATTTTTTCTCACTAAGTAACTGAAAACTAACAGTTTAACGATTTTCCACAATCCCACCAAGGCTTTGTTGTTCGAAAACTATCGCTAAGCCATAACCCCTTTTATTTTCTAACTGGCCACCCATATCTCTACATTGGCGTTCCTAGGCATAGAAAAGAAAGAAAACTTTTTATACCCCCTCTTAACCGCTTTGCCACACTGTAAACTGGGGGATTCTCCCCCCATTATTCATAAGGTAAGCGTGGACACGAAACGGAAGGCAACTACACACAACATTACACACACAGCCTCTCTCTCTCTCTCTCTCGGCAATCCCTCTCTCTCTCTCTCTCTCTCTCGGCAATCCCTCTCTCTCTCTCTCTCTCTCTCCAAGGAATCTCTCTCTCTCTCTCCACCCCTTTCTCTCCATTCCAACAGGTAATGAAAATGAGAGAGTTGCGTCATAACATTAACGTTATTAACAAGAATTAAAATAAAAAATCATCAATCAAGCAATCCAGTCTACAGACTAACTCAAAAACAGTACAATGTCAAGTCACCAAAAAAAGTCTACACCCTCTGGGAACTTCTTTGTCCCCCGGCATCCAGATCCGTCTGTTTCAAAGATACAGAACACATCCGTAAGTACACACACAAGATTAAAGACAAAGTTAATAAAATGGAACATCTTACAAGACAAACAAGCCATCCCTTTGGCCTTAATAAAGCACTTCAACACTTACCCAAACAACCGGACACTTAAACACTGTTAAACAAAAAACTCCCGGCAAATGCCACGGCATCTTGCCTGTGACTTGAAGCCCTCTTGTCAAAATCCTCCCATAGGCTTGGGTATGACACTTTTAACAGAAAGAGGCGCACAACGCACATACGAACACACAGTTCGATATCGCCTCACGGTTCTAGCTGCATCCAGTTTCACAAAGGCACTTTGAGAAGAGTTAATAAACTGTCGTGCATTGACTTGTCGAAACTAATCTTATTTTATCTCACGCCACCCCTAGAAACTCATTTATCAGCTACTCTTAGGTCGTTACCTCTGCACTGTTCTCCACATTCCATAGGTCACAGGGAACACATGGACAATATAATTATTAATCAAAAACCCTAGGCCTTACATATATATATAAAGGTTTTTTTTGCCACGAAGGAAAAATGAAAAAGCGAGATAGCCGAGTACTTTCGATCCTGTTTGGACCCTTTACTGAAGGCAAACTGATTTTACAGAGAACAACATAGTCAAAAGAAGGCTTAATATCCAAACTGACACTACAAGATTAGCAATAAGGGCGATTTTCACTCTTCAGAAAGGAGGAGCCCGCCTGAGGGTAGCCACACCTTGAAGGATACACACAGTAAACAAGTTATTCTTCGAGAAAACAGTACATTTTGAAAAAACACGGGAGCATATACAATTTAATATCATGAATTTTACACAAATTTTCCCCAAAAAATTATTATTAATGAAAAGACGAATGAATATAAATATATATATATCGAGCAAGAGAAAGAGGGAGAGAGAATATCGAACCAGAGAGAGAGAGAGAGAGAGAGAGAGAGAGAGAGAGAAAGACACACAGAGAGAGAGAGAGAGAGAGAGAGAGAGAGTGAGAAATAATAACTATATACATGTGGGACTAATTTATTAGTTGTTCATTTATTTTAGGTATTTCATAAACATCTTGCAAATATATGGCTCCAAATGGTACATTCCCAGACTAAGATTTAGGTTGTTTTTATTAGTGATTTGTATAATTGCCGATTCCAGTAAATTTCTTGAAACATAATCATTAGATCTAGCAATTACCGAGGTATCACCCAATTAATACAATGAGATTTTTCACTCAGATGGATAAACAGTGCATTTGAAGTAGGGGGCTGTTCTAAACTGAATACATATGCTGCTTACTACGTACACTAAATTTTTTACTTGACTGACCAACGTAAAACGATGGGCAATACCTTAACAAGGAATTTTTTTAAATGTTGTTATTTGTTAAGGGACCTATTCTTAATTAGCATATCTTTAATGCTATTGTTATAAGAGAACACTACATTAACATTAAATTATTTAAATATTGATTTTATGGTTTCAAATCCACGAAAGTAAGGTAAGCTAAGTACATTTCTAGGCATTTCTTTTTCATTAATAGCGACACTATAAAACTTTTTTGTGAGTTTTTTGATAACATAAATCAATTAAATGACGGTGGGTAGCAGAGATCGTTTTCTATCTTTTTTTTATGTATTCTATTTCTTGGTCCAGATATTGTGTAAAATTCATGATATTTAATTGTATATGCTCCCGTGTTTTTTCAAAATGTACTGTTTTCTGGAAGAAAAACTGTCACTGCGTGTATCCTTCAATGTGTGGCTACCCTCAGGCGGCTCATCCTTTCTGTAGAGTGAAATCGCCCTTATTGCTAATCTTGTAGTGTCAGTTTGGATATTAAGCCTTATTTTGACTATGTTGTTCTCTGTAAAATCAGTTTGCCTTCAGTAAAGGGTCCGAACAGGACCGAAAGTACTCGGCTATCTCGTTTTTTCATTTTTCCTTTGTGGCAAAAAAAAAACCTTTATTTATACATAGCATCACGTTTTATGTACTTCGTGATCAAGTTATACATATATATATATATATATATAGTATATATATATATATATATATATATATATATATATATATAGCAAAGTTAAACACTGTATCCGTGCTCTATATGTTGTAGGAAGATCACTAAAATTTGGAAAAATTGAAAGTTTTTTATTTAAAGCTTTTCGGAGAGTACTCTCTCCCTCTTTCAGAAAGAGAAATAAAAATTACATAAACTGAAAACAACAGTCAAGGTAAAAGAAATGCATACAAGCATATGGTTGTGTATCAGAATAACTACCCTACGGTGGTTTGCCAATCTTGTTTAACAACTTAGCTACACTAACTACATGCTTTGTCATAATTGCATTACAGAAAAGGTCCAGTTTAAAATTACTCTTATAGATATTCATAGCGTTAACATTTTGGATTAAAATAGATTCTAAAAGTTTTCTTTTTTCAGTGTTATTAACAACCTTTATGTTTTTATTTTCTCTAGGTTAACCATATGGTTTTTACTTTGTCTATGTTGAAAAACAGGGCGTTGTTTTCATCACCTTTCCTTAATGAGTCACGATGTTGTCTTTTTCTTCTGTCAAAATCAATCGTTTCACCAATATATGTTTTAATACACTCTTGGCAGGGAATTTCGTAAATGCATCCTTGTGTTTTGTCTACATTTTTAACATTATTTGTTAGGTGCTTTTTAACAGTGTTTGTATTCTTATATACTGGAACAATGTTGCAAAGTTTCAAATATTCGTTAAAAGTTCCAGGGTTTGCAGGGGGGTTTGGGCTTTGGTTTGTGGTAAGACTAAAACACTTTTATTATTACCTAAGAAGCTCCTTTTCTCCCTTGCCACATAATATATTCTACGTGCCTTAAAATAAAAGCGCCCTTAGAATAAAATTTATATTGTAACCGAGTGCAGTGAAAACATTTTTGATATGATTGATTTCAGCATCTAAAAATTCAACATCACAATAAAGTTTATACGCTTCTCAAGAATACATATTAGACAATAAACACCTATTTTGACATCGGTCTGAATGGAAAGAAAAAGCATGGGTTCGGTTTTCTGTATACTGCATATTTAATCCTATTATCTTCTGAACGACATAATAAAGTGTCTTAAGAAAGGTAACCTGTTATATTCTCATTTTCTTTTTTACTTTAAATTTGATACACTGGTGGGTAAATTATTCAGTTGAGTTAGTAAATTTTCAACATTAATAAAATCTGGAATCAAGCAAAAATATCGTCAACATAGCGAAACCAAAACAATTGGAAAGTTAAAAATGGTGGGTAAAACTTCAGTTTCAAAACATTCCATAAACAAATTTGCTAAAACGGGTGATAACGGCGAACCCATGGGCAAGCCGAAAATCTGTGAGTGAAATTTACTATTACATCCAAAGTGACCACTGTTCGATACAAATATTATCAGATCAATAAATACACTTTTTGGGTACTATATCAAACTCACTTAAAGGACACTACAGATTTTATTAAGACTCGACACCTGTCGTTAGAAGGAAAGATGATGGTTAGTTTTGACGTGGAGTCCCTTTTCACCAAAGTACCTGTAGATGAATGCATGCGGTTTTTTTAGAACGCAAAATTGATAGTCTTATTATTGATCTACCTGTGCCAAAAAGTATTTATTGATCTGATAAATATTTGCATTGAACAGTTGTCACTTTGGATGTAATAGTAAATTTTACTCACAGATTTTCGGCTTGCCCATTGGTTCGCCGTTATCACCCGTTTAGCAAATTTGTTTAAGGACTGGTATCTCCCTCCGTGTAGTACTCTATCTGGGTTTCCTGTTGAGAGAGAGCCATTCCCTAACTTTTCCCTGCTTTCGCAGTTCCTTTCAATTTTCTGGCACTCCGGGGTACCTTCATCCCTTCATCTCGTTTTAATCCTTCTTTTCTCTTTTATGGCCGAGAGCTTCGGGGAGATCCAATAAATTTTGTGGAAAATGAAATATAACTCGAATTCCATCTTTTGCGGAAACTCCCCCCCCCGACGATTATTTTTCGCCTCTTGGAATTCTTTCTGAGGTAAATTACCTTTAATTCGCATGATTCGGAAAAAGATTTAGGTCCTCGATAACGCAGTAACCTGTGCGGTTAATTTTAATAAGGATTACTATAAATCTCCCAATATACACCGGTGTTCATTCTTATAATTTAAAAAGCATTATACAAATTTCCACTTTATCGTAGTGATATCAGTTCTATTGAAGATGGTCATCTATTCATTCGTCAGCATTACCGCCAGTCTTTTAAAGAGACCTTCAGACTGGGTTCTACGTATTTGCCTATCGAGAATAAAAACATATCACGAAGCGTCGTACCCTACGTATCTCGTCATTGGGAACATGATTCTATTTTCTTGACCTCATTCTCCTAACCTCTGTAAACCTATTACCTATGCATTCTTAGATTCATACTAACAAATCCTTAAGGAAAACAGCTGTCTTTTTTTTAGTGTTTACATTTAGTTATCGAACCAAGAAGAAATGAGTATCGGTTTATGTCACCCATGTCAAATAAGATCTCCCTCTCTCTCTCTCTCTATCTCTCTATCGCTCTCTTCTCTCTCTCTCTCTCTCTCTCTGTATATATATATATATATATATATATATATATATATATATATATATATATAGATATATATGTGTGTGTGTGTGTGTATGTGTATATATATATATATATATAGATATATATATATATATATATATTATTTATTTATAGTTTAAGCCCATTTTTACTGAATTGCTCATTTAATTTAGCTGATGATGTACGTCACCTCTCTCTCTCTCTCTCTCTCTCGCTCTCTCTCTCTCTCTCTCTCTCTCTCTCTCGCTCTCTCTCTCTCCTCTCTCTCTCTCTCTCTCCTCTATCCTCTCTCTCGTTTATGTTTGTAATTATTGAACTGCGTTTTTAGTTGACTGACGATGTACGTTCATACCCACCTTCGCACAAATGCTGTATATGGAAATACTTTATGCCCCACTGCTGCAAACTTTATTATTAAGAAGGAGACATTCAAGAAATAATAATCTTGTATGCTAAGACAGGAAACTTTACGCTATCACACGCCATATTGAACTTATGCAGAGCAAAATAACTCCCTTCATTCAGACCAATCACCTTCCTTATCAAGATTATGTATATCGCAAGCTCTTAGCAAACATCAGCCTTTAATAGAAGAAAATGGTATGGAAAATTGAAAGGAGTTTGTGTAGAATCGGTTCCACTGATGCTGCCAGTCTTTAAACTCATTAAATTATTATTAGTAATTATTATTATTATTATTATTATACTTATGATTATTATTTATTTATTATATTACTTATTATTTAAAATTATTATTCACATACTATTATTATTTTCCAAAATTAATGGTCTCATCTTTTAAATTTCTTACTAGAATTGTTAAACTGAAATACAGAGTAAAAATCATGAGAGAACATCAGATAACTCTTGACCTATTATAGCGCGAACTCGGGTCAGAATTCCAGCACTGGAATTATCAGTCCCATCTCTTTCATTTTATCATCTGTCATCTCAGCTCGGCCGTCTAACATTCCCGCTGTTTGCTGCATTTCACAATTTTTCTCTGGAAAGTAGGTCAGGGTTGGCGCGAATGAAATGTTCAGTTTCCCAAAGCTTATTTCAGAGTTACGGCTGAGGATAGATCGTGAAATTTTCTCATTGCAGTATTTTCATTAATTAATGTCATTTCTGCAGGCAAAAATTCAGTATTATTGTTAATTAATATTATTAATATTAATGTAAACCTTCAATTGGAACCAATATTTTTCCTTTCTGAGTCGGGTTTCATAAGTAAAGGGAAGAACCTTGTATTTATTCATTGCGAATTTAGGAAAATATGAAATAAGATATTATTTACTCTGCAAATTGCGCGCATGTGTGACGTTTGTGCTTCATTACCGAAAAGATATATTCATATATTTGCAAATATACTTTGTATAGTTCGTCACTGAGCTGATACTTAATCAAAAACTATAGTAAATATTTATTCGATACCGGACGCATATTTCCCAAGTGTACCGGACACACTCTTCCAGTGAAAAACTTGCCGTTCTGTTCAACAAAACGTAATTCATCTAAGTATTGCAATATCCTGTTATAAAAAAAAGTAACTATTTAATTTGTTATTTAACCAATAATAATTTTATAAATAAAAAAAGATTCAGTTTTTTATTTATCAGCGAAATTTCCAAACATTCAATTTATCCCTTACCAGAAAGCCTCATTTGATGTTATTAAGCTTAAAAATAAATATTTATTCGTAGTTAAGTCTATAAAGATTTAAGAGAGTAATTACTACGGAGGCACAAACGTGACACTCATCGATGAAAGAGGGAACTTCAATTCAAACCGAAGTACGAGCCACAGTCAAATATAAACGTATCTACTACATCCCCCAAAACCATAAATCCTCATAAATCCTCGTCACTTAGTAGGTCCATTTCGTGAGGTATGCATTATGACTGGCGAAAATCATAATAAAGCGCGGAAATCCCAATAGCCAGCAAAGAGCTCGTTGGGGATGGGAGCTCAAAAACCCATTCGGCAGTTTTTATATTGAAGTAACCTTCCACTCCTGGAATGCTAATGGTCCCCCGCTGGCTGGAAACGTATGGAATATGGAATTCCCATCTGGAGGCTACGGTAGGATCTTGGCTTATTTGCGTGTATTTCAAGTTTGATGGGATACCTTTCAATATGGCCGTTATATAATTCGTAACCGGAAGGATAATTTGCCTCCATAAACGCTGCTGTGTGCATATTGATTGTGGCTTTAGGGGAAATGTGGTGGTTGTAAATAGGTATTCGAGCGGTTTTGTTATATTTATTTATACTGTTCGGCTCTCCGTAATTTTGAGGCAGACGGGCTTCGTCCGTGTTATGAGAATTATTTCGTGCTTATGTTACATTTGAGTCGGATCGCATTATGTACTTCTTGTATCATTTTAAGCAGTTTGCTTTTGAGTAATGTCGTGAAAAATAAGGCGTTTCTCTAGGAACTTTTTTTTTTTTCTCTCCTTTAAGGCTTAACAATTATTTAAGTTTGATAACATGATTACAGATTAGAAATGTTTTCCTATGACGCAGTAAGTTAAATGCCAACACATCAAAACTCACAGAGGAGGTAGAATAAAACTACTCATTAAAGAATAGGAGTAAAGAAAAATAAGATTTGTAAAATGAAAAACCATGATTTAGAACATCTTATAATACCCCGAATTCAAAGCTTATTTATGCTATGTAAACAGTTTATCTCACCAGCTTCAACTAATTTAAGTTCCAATTTTCTTGGAGACAATCTGCTACCTTCTTGATTTAATTGTTCTGTGTCCCGCGCCCTCTGATATCCTACACCATCATTTATATTTACTCCAAAATATTTACGCAAATCAGTAGCTTTCATTGTTCCATCATCTGTATCAGTATTCTCGTCCCACTTCACCAGTTTCCATACTCCAGGTCACGTTTACCATTGGCATTGCCCTTTTGTGAACACTTTTAAAGTTCATTTACTAGTTTCTATAGTGCTCATTACAACCTCCCACCAGAACTGTCAACTATGAGCAACACCTATTTCGGACTGTATTCAAGCTCCGTTTTCCAATAAACAAATTGGCATTAACGTCTACTGTCCCTTCTCTAACTTCAGTCATCACTCCATCCAGAAAGATAGTTAAAAATCTTAACGGAGTAGCATTTTTACAGAAATTCCCATCGAAAGAATTACATTGAAGGGGTAGATCCATTATCATTTTAATATTTCATTCAGAACAAGAATTTAAGAATTCAGTGACCATTTTGCAGTATATCACATACCTCCTTTCTGTTACTGTAATGAACTATGGTCTTGGACAAATAACTTAACGTAAGTTATAAACTATTCAGAGCTGTAAAGATTAGGACTCCTTAAACATGGTTTAATAGAGAGCTCTTGTTGCGTCCATGATAAGACTAAAAGTTCTAAAGGTATTTTTTATTTCGAGACCTCTCTCTCTCTCTCTCTCTCTCTCTCTCTCTCTAAAAAAAAAAAAAAAGAAGTATAGGCCTTTGCCCTTCATAAAATTAACTGAATTCATTCAGTATCTGATACCATTCGACAGACTAATAAAGTTGGAATGTTTCATTAGTTTAATTACATGCACCACATAGAGTTAATACCAAGGAAAAAGCCTTGCGGGACTAATTAAAACAGTTTCTCATTGATATTGATGTAATTAGGAAACTGAGATACACAATCCATTTGCAGGAAAAGGAGATCCTGTCTCTAATAACGTAGAATTTATAGAATTGTTCATTACAGGATTATTATTATTATTATTATTATTATTATTATTATTATTATTATTATTATTATTATTATTATTATTATTATTATTATTATTATTCATGGGTAAAATGAATAAATGAATGTATATAAATAGATAAACGTATACATATATGGACATTATCACAAATTCCCCTCTGGAATTTATTACTCGTCAGTATTTTCATGGAAATTCGTTTTATACACATCTCAATGCAAAAAGTAGCAAAAAAGGAAAAGAAACAACCATATTATTTTAGTTTGTTTATAGTAGCTCAAAACATTCATGGATAGTTCGCATCCCAAGTCAAAAACGTCATTGCAAATAGCTTTAACTTAGAAGAAAAAGCAAACACACTGTATATATCTACAGGTTCACAGCGGGAATAAATGGAGTTACCCATGTTCACGAGGGAAACTATAAAAACGAAAGCGTAACCCCTTTGTTTAGACCAGTCACCCAGGGGGTAGCAAGGGAGACGCTCTTGCGCTCGCTTTGAAATAAAAAAATTCAGAATGATGCACAAGTAATATTGAATAAAAGCGATCTACGTTAAACCTCTGACATTTTAAATAAAAAAACAAAAAAAAGATATATATATGAAAAACCAGTAACATAAAAATAACAGCGTAGCCACAGGCATACTATTACAGAACGGGAATTGATATGAATCTCGCCAGAGTGGAATTGCAAGTTTTCTTTAAAGGCAACAACTTAAGAATTGTAAATCATTTGGTAAACGTGTGACAATGACTTCTGGTATAATCATAAGCTCATTGTCCTACGGTACATTGATATTATAAAGTCAGTTTTCTTGAATGAATAGGTTTATTTATCATAAGCGAGAAAGAGAAAAAAGAGGGAATCATTGATAGATTTCATATGTGAAGCTGACGTGGGAGCTGCCAAGGTCAAAAGAGAGAGAGAGAGAGAGAGAGAGAGAGAGAGAGAGAGAGAGAGAGAGAGAGAGAGAGAGAGAGAGAGAGATTTTTTCATTTAAGGTTAGATTTCATCAATTGTTTTGCGTGGGAGGATGCAGCGTCAACAGATTTTGCCATAAGAAAAGACAAACAAGTTTCACTTATCTCTTATGCTCTTAATTGGGCAAAGATAAAGAAAATTAATGTTTTCTTCATCTCAGTGGCGTAAGAAATTCTTCTCGTGATTCAGTTGCCAAAGATTATTACATCTGCTTTTGGTTTGGTTTTAATAGTTGGCTTATAAAATGTAAGTAAAATATTTGTATTTTAATATACTACATTTAATGTAATGAATAAATTAAAGGTTTCAAACAATTCCGTTCACTATTTCCTTTTTTGCAAAATATAAGTAACACATATAATTAGATGCCTGGCTCGAGATTTAACCTAACTAATAAAGTTAAGAGGTAACAAATAGTTTAACAAAGTTAAATTAGTCAAAAAAATAAAATTATTGTACAGGTGGAAGGAATCAAACTCTGGAAAACAATTCCTTGTTAAAGTTGTCCCTGTCAGTGTCTCAAAAATTCTTTTTCATTCCCTGACTGCACTCTCTCTCTCTCTATCTCTCTCTCTCTCTCTCTCTCTCTCTCTCTCTCTCTCTCTCTCTCTCTCGGACGTTCTCCTGTGGCATCCAGAAACCAATCACTCACTATAAAAGATTTACCGGTTAATCCCCAGAGAAGATGGAGGATTATTTTTTCTTAAGAGTAATGGAATAACATTCACTCAAGGAACACAGCTGTGTGTTGTATATATATATATATATATATATATATATATATATATATATATATATATATATATATATATAGATATATATATTATATATATTATATATTTATATACACATATACATACATATATGTTTGATGTATGTACGTGTATATATATATATATATATATATATATATATATATATATATATATATATATATATATATATATATATATACATATATATTTATATATATATATATATATATATATATATATGATATATATATATATATATATATATATATATTATATTATTTCCATAGAAGCAGAACGTGCATAATTATTTAGCACATGTCTATCAGAAAACGCATTCATTTTTTAAATACATACGTATGCATATAAAGTTTTCATACATGCGGCTCAGTTCTCGAGGTGCTTAGATTGATTTGGAGACAGCTCTCTCTCAGTGCATTTTTTGCTGAGCAATACATGGGTTAGTGCCTAAGGGAGGGTGAATTTTTTTTTTTTTTTCTTTGTACCGGGGTTGAGGGGGTGAGTCCTTTTCTTTTTTTCTTTCTTCTCTCTTGTCTCCTCCGTTTGGCCTTGAAAAGGAAAGTTCAATGCCATGTTCTTGAAATCAGCTGTTAGCCACTGAGAGGTGATGTGATATGCCCGTTGGGGTTCTTTTAGAACGATTTTTGTTCTTTCTTTTGCGTAAAGAGAAAATGAGTGTGAAATGAAAATGGTGCAAGTTTCCCTTGCACTTTGGGTAATGCCTTAAACTGTTTCAGAGATTATTTGAAAAGGGGATGTGTTTGGTGATGCTAATGGTGATGATACTGGGGAGTGGTAATATTAAAGCCCACACTGGTGATACGGGAGATATTTACGGGGATTCTATTGGAGTTCAAGGTGGTAACAATTTTGGTGATGATTTATGGGTGGTGATATTGATGATATTGGTGATACTGGTGATATTGGTACTAAAATTGGTGTTATTTCTGGTACTAACAATGGGGTTGATGTAATGAGAACTAAGGGTGGTGATGTTTATGGGTTGTGAAATGGGAGGTACTAACCACAAATATAAAGGTGTTTTATCTGAGGATATTGTGTTTATGCCCAGTTCAAAGACTATGGTGAAAGTCAAAGTGAGGGAAGCGAAAAAACCTACCGGTCTTCTTTTGCCCGGATGTGTGTGTTTTTTTTTTTTTTTCTGTGATAGCCCTAGAGTTTTCCTTTTTTTATGGGTTCTGTAGACAATTGCATGAAGTCTACGTGAGTCACAGATGTTGCAAGTGTCATGGCAACAGATCTTACAGTGCATTGACTTTTTTTTTATTTTTCCCCTTTTTCGAGTTTAGCCATCGCTGACATAAGTTTTTTTTTTTTTCATGAGCCAATTTGAATTTATTTTTCTCTCACAACAGTTTGTGTAGATATTTAATATCTCAGTTTGTGACTTGGAATCATTGTTCGGGAATGCGTTTATAATTTCAACCATTTGATGCTGCAAAGAGATTTAAGGGAGAATTTCTTTGCATTTTTGAATGTGTACATAATGGCACTACATTTTTTTCCTGGATATTTATGTTCCGGAAATTGTTGGCCTCTTGCACAATACCCTTGTTGTGTTTGTGGCAACTTTGCCAGAGATAGGGAACTTGATTAAGTTTCTGGCGGCCTGTGCCGGAGTGAATATGGAGAAGCCTTTGTGTAGATACTTCGGATTTGTGGTTTTGTTGTAATGAGTTATGGCAAACTGATGATTTTTTTAGAATTTCCTCTGCAATTCTTTGCCAAGTTTTTTTTGCCCTTCTCAGCAGTTATGCTAAACAGAGAGTTTACAGTTTTTGACTGTAACATTGAGCTCCTTAGAGATGCTTTTAGAGTCCGATTATGAGGAGAATTGGAGGTATAATATATTGGCCATGTGATATTTTATTTTGTTGGAGATGGTCCAGAGTTTAGGCCTATGGTGGTAAGGGCTATGTTTTAGTTCGCTGTTTTGGATTCAGTTATTTTTGCAGTTATTTTGGTGCAAATGGAAACCCTTGTGAAAGAAGATATGTGGCAATATTTTCAAGTGTATCAGCTAGATGCTTTGAATGCATTTTTCGGGGACAGAGTTTCTTTTTGATTACCCTGTTTGGAGGTGTAATAATATTTTTTGGATACTTGGTTTTTATTCCACATGTGGTTATTAGTGAAATGGAGGGGGATATTTTTGTTGCCTGAGTGGTATTATTATTAATATGGTGATATGTGGGTGGCATTAATCTTTGGTGGTGGATTTTTTTTGTGGTTATGATTTTTGGTGATGATCTGTGGTTTTACGAGCCAAAGAGTTGGGTAATGTGGTTCCTTTTGGTGTTGTGGCTCTTAGGTGGGGTGGCATTACTGCATTGTGGTTTTATGGAGGTGTCGTATTTTTATATTCACCAGTGGTTATAGTTGGCGGTGTATAATATGTTGTGGATAATTTGTGAATTGTGGTATACTGTGGTTTTATATACTTGGGGTAGTATCATGGGGGAGTTATGTCTTTAAGGATAATTTTTTGGGGCACCTTTGGTGATATCCTGGAGATAAGTTTGTGAAATGTGGTTATATGGTGTTAGTATACAATATTTGGAGAATAATGGTTTCTGAGGTTGCCAGTCTGAATAGACAAATCTTTAGTGTGGTTCGATGCACATGAGGTGTTCACAGGTGTATTTTTGCTGATAATGCTGTGATGAGTCCGGTTGCTGATTTTTTCCTTTGGAGTTGATTACTCGGAGATTTGCACTATTTTCAGAGATGTGGATTATGGCATTCCACGGAGATGTGCTGTGTAAGGGGGTTGTTTCCAGTCGTTTCTGGCCGATGAGATATGTTGCAGTAGCAAATTCCGTAACGGTACATACTGCATTTTTGGGGAAAGTTCACTTATTATTGTTACTATTATTTTTTTTCATTTATTTTTCTTTTCCTACGAGAGATGTCGTAATTAGGGTTAAGCTTTAAATAGCATTTCTATTTTAGACAGGAGATATACTTTGTTGGGGTATGTGAGTTAGATAGAAGGGTGTTTGGCATTATATGTCATGGAGGTTGATTATATAAACAGTAAAAGGGTTTTGCTGTTAGACATTATGGGTTCTTCCTGATTTTATGAGTTAATAAAATGTCAGAGCTTGAGAGAACATTTTTAGTGATAAGTTGGGGCTGGTTTTGTTACTTTTTTTTTTTTTTTTTTTTTTCTCGGGCATTTTCCTTTTATACTTGTGAGTAATGGTGAGTTTAAAATGTGAGGACAGATGTCCGTAGAGTTTTTATCATTTCTCATTTTGCTAGTTACTGGGGTGGCTTGTGCTAATTTATGTATGGGGTTGGTGAG
>NC_061096.1:64736540-64754040 GCF_015104395.2 Macrobrachium nipponense
CAATTAGCAAAACAATAAGCTATTTACATAAATAATTTTGTTCCCTAAATACTCTATGTAGCATAAACGCAAAAAATATACATCCAGGCAAAAAATTATTTACGTACATATATTAGATAAAAATATATATATGTAAATATATATATTATATATATTAATATTAAAATAATATATAATAAATATATATATATAAGTAGTATATATTATATATATATATATATTATATTATATTATATATGTATTATAATTATATATTATATAATATATGTAATATATATATATATATATATATATATTATAATAATTATATATATATATATATATATGTATATATATAATATATATATATATATATATATATATATATATATATATATATATATATATATATAATATATATATATATATATATATATATATATATATATATATATATATATATATATATATATATATTACCGAGGTTCCAACCTCGTAATCTTAAAAGGTTTGGTAGCTTGGTCGTACAGCAAGGGCACTGGCTAACATCCGTTTTCTCTCTCTCCCCACAACACGCTCCCCCCCCCCCCCCGCCCCCCACTTTCTCTCTCTCTCTCTCTCTCTCTCTCTCTCTCTACCTAAGGCAATTAAATCAGACTCGTGAACTGCAAAAATACATTATTTAAGAGCAAAGCATTAGCTAAATAAATCAGGTTCTTAACAAAATGATTAAATGTAAGGTTGAACTCAGATAGCCCACTCCATCCCTCTTCTACAATAACCAACATTAATTTAGTCATAAAACTAGGAAAGTCATAGCACAGTCTACATAGTAACACCACGGAACATCAGTTAAGTTCCCATAAATACCAGATCAGTTTTCCCCACTTTGGTCTCAGAACCGCCTATAAGAAGACAGAAGAACATATCGATAAGCAAAAGATTAAAAAGCACAACAGAAAGGTTAAATGAAATAGAACATCTCAGAAACAATATTCAAAATACAGTCAAGCCAAACTTTTGACCAAAGAATAAGTATGCTTACCCATTCAACACTGATTTCACACACTTTCCCAAAAAACAAAATACAGTTAAAGGAGGGCCATCTTGGCCCTTCGCCGACTCTGTAGCGATCTCCCATCTTGACTAACTTACTTTCTCATTATGTAGGGAAGAAGCTTGCACGCATGCATGAACTAACACACATTGCTCACGCCCAAGAAACAGCCTCAAACCATTTTCAGGAAGCATATCTGCATCTGCCCGTGCATAGAAACAGGACATGGTCTGATCTGCTTAGGCAGTAACTTCGACATAGTGCCACCCGAGGAAGTATGTCAGCATTTCCGAAGCTGAGCCATCTTATCACTTAGGAGCACTGTTTCCATGGAGAAGCTAAATTGGTGATCTCTACAGTCTAGAAATGCCACAGCCCATCGCATATGAAAGAAAAGATACAAATTGCATTCACAACGGTGTCTTAATTATATTGTCTTAATTATTCCTTATTGCAGATGCTCGGCCACCAAAAAAAGCTAGCACCTGCCTAGCCATAGCTCATACAAAACAGCTTATATGTATAAAAAAACACATTGGCTGGCTCAAAAAAACACCATAATAACTGCACATCTTTGACAGTACAATGTCTATCATATAAAATAAATTTGAATAGCCTGTATCTGGGCTATAATAACAGTTGACTTTAGAGAAATGTTCTCATCTTGAATTTTTGACGCTCCCGTGCAAGTGTGTATGTATGGTCTGCAGCTGCACAGACTTGTGAAACACGCTGTAGAAAGGCAAAACGTCTCCCAGTGGAAGACAACTGACGACTTCCATAGTCCAAAAGTGCCATAAAACCTCGTAGACTCGTAGATTCTCTCGCATGTCGGCAACATACATCTCTGTAGTAGCTGAAGGACGTCTTGCTGGCGTAGGGGAACGATGTTTATGGTGTTTCAGTATGTTAGTCATGTCATCCGTCAATTAAAGAAGAATTAACCCTAGACATACATCTGTCAAATAATGACCTCAAAATTCTAGAAAATACTAACTGAACGTTTTCCAATTAACACCACTAATATAACCACTGAACTAATTTCTAACTAAAACTTGTGAAGTAACTTCATAAGATCGCTAAATCATAAATCACTATTATAACCCCGTAAAGAAAATATTAAATTCTCCAATAATATAAAAAAAGACTCACTAACCCCATACATAAATTAGCACAAGCCACCCCAAACTAGCAAAATGAGAAATGATAAAAACTCTACAGACTACTGTCCTCACATTTTAAACTCACCATTACTCACTAGTATAAAAAAGAAAATGAGCCCGAGAAAAAAAAAAAAACGTAACAAAACCAGCCCCAACTTATCACTGAAAATGTTCTCTCAAGCTCTGACATTTTATTAACTCATAAAATCAGGAAGAACCCATAATGTCTAACAGCAAAACCCTTTTACTGTTTATATAATCAACCTCCATGACATATAATGCCAAACACCCTTCTATCTAACTCACATACCCCGACAAAGTATATCTCCTGTCTAAAATAGAAATGCTATTTAAAGCTTAACCCCAATTACGACATCTCTCGTAGGAAAAGAAAAATAAATGAAAAAAAAATAATAGTAACAATAATAAGTGAACTTTCCCCAAAAATGTAGTATGTACCATTACGGAATTTGCTACTGCAACATATCTCATCGGCCAGAAACGACTGGAAACAACCCTCTTACTCAGCACACCTCCGTGGAATGCCACAATCCACATCTCCGAAAATAGTGCAAATCTGCGAGTAATCAACTCCAAAGGAAAAAATCAGCAACTGGACTCGTCACAGCATTATCAACAAAAATCCACCTGTGAACACCTCATGTGCATCGAACCACACTAAAGATTTGTCTAGTCAGACTGGCAACCTCAGAAACCATTATTCTCCAAATATTGTATACTAACACCATATAACCACATTTCACAAACTTATCTCCAGGATATCACCAAAGACATAACTCCCCCATGATACTACCCCAAGTATATGAAACCACAGTATACCACAATTCACAAATTATCCACAACATATTAAACACAGCTAACTATAACCACTGGTGAATATAAAAATACGACACCTCCATAAAACCACAATGCAGTAATGCCACCCCACCTAAGAGCCACAACAACAAAAGGAACCACAATAACCCCCTCTTTGGCTCGTAAAACCACAGATCACCACCAAAAATCATAACCACAAAAAAAATCCACCACCAAAGATTAATGCCACCCACATATCACCATATTAATAGTAATACCACTCAGGCAACAAAAATATTCCCCTCCATTTCACTAATAACCACATATGGAATAAAAACCAAGTATCCAAAAAATATTATTACACCTCCAAACAGGGTAATCAGAAAAGAAACTTTGTCCCCGAAAAATGCATTCAAAGCATCTAGCTGATACACTTGAAAATATTGCCACATATCTTCTTTCACAAGGGTTTCCATTTGCACCAAAATAACGGCAAAAATAACTGAATCCAATACAGCGAACTAAAACATAGCTCTTACCACCATAGGCCTAAACTCTAAACCATCTCCAACAAAATAAAATACCACATGGCCAATATATTATACCTCCAATTCTCCTCATAATCGGACTCTAAAAGCATCTCTAAGGAGCTCAATGTTACAGTCAAAAACTGCTGAGAAGGGCAAAAAAAACTTGGCAAAGAATTGCCGAGGAAATTCTAAAAAAATCATCAGTTTGACATAACTCTTTACAACAAAACCACAAATCCGAAGTATCTACACAAAGGCTTCTCCATATTCACTCCGGCACAGGCCGCCAGAAACTTAATCAACTTCCCTATCTCTGGCAAACTTACCACAAACACAACAAGGGTATTGTGCAAGAGGCCAACAATTTCCGGAACATAAATATCCAGAAAAATAATGTAGTGCCGTTATGTAATACATTCGTTAATGCAAAAAAAATTTCTCCCCAAATCTTCTTTTTGCCAACATCAAACGGCTAAAATTATAAACGCATTCCCGAACAATGATTCCAAGTCACAAACTGAGATATTAAAAATCTACACAAACTGTTCTGAGAGAAAAATAAATTCAAATCGCTCATAAAAAAAAAAAAAAGAAAAAAAAAAAAAAAAAAATTCTATGCAACGATGGCTAACGTCGAAAAGGGGAAAAAAAGTCAATGGCACTGTTGACTGTTGCCATGACACTTGCAACATCTGTGACTCACGTAGACTTCATGCAATTGTCTACAGAACCCATAAAAAAGGAAAACTCTGGGGCTATCACAGAGAAATAAAAAAAAACAACCCGGGGCGGCCAAAAGGAACCAGTAAGAAGGACCGGTAGGAGTCTTTTCTCGCTTCCCTCAAATTGACTTTCACCATAGTCTTTGAAATGAGCATTAACACGATATCCTCAGATAAAACACCTTTATATTTGTGGTTAGTACCTCCCATTTCACAACCCATAAACATCACCACCCTTAGTTCTCATTACATCAATCCCATTGTTAGTATCAGAAATAACATCAATATTAGTACCAATAACACCAGTATCACCAATATCATCAATATCACCACCCATAAATCATCACCAAAATTGTTTACCACCTTGAACTCCAATAGATCCCCATAAATATCTCCCGTATCACCAGTTGTGGGCTTTAATATTACCACTCCCCAGTATCATCACCATTAGCATCACCAACACATCCCCTTTTCACATAATCTCTAAAAAACAGTTTAAGGCATCAAAGCGCAAGGGAAACTTGCACCATTTTCATTTCACATTCATTTTCTCTTTACGCAAAAGAAAGAACAAAAATCGTTCTAAAAGAAACCCTACAGGCATATCACATCATCTCTCAGTGGCTAACAGCTGATTTCAAGAACATGGCATTGAACTTTTCTTTTCAAGGCCAAACGGAGGAGACAAGAGAGAAGAAAGAAAAATAGAAAAGGACTCACCCCCTCAACCCCTGTACAAAGAAAAAAAAATTCAGCCTCCCTTAGGCACTAACCCATGTATTGCTCAGCAAAAAATGCGCTGAGTGTGTATGCATGAGAGAGAGCTGTCTCCAAATCAATCTAAGCACCTCGAGAACTGAGCCGCATGTATGAAAACTTTATATGCATATGTATGTATTAAAAAAAATGAATGCGTTGCCTGTAGACATGTGCTAAGATAAAAAAACTGATCACGTTCTGCTTCTATGGAATATATATATATATATATATATATATATATATATATATATATATATATATATATATATATCTATATATATATATATATAATATTAGTATAGTATATCTATAGATATATATATATATATATATATATATATATATATATATATATATATATATATATATACATATATATATATATATATATATATATATATATATATATATATATATATATATCTATATATATATGTAGTATATATATGCATATATATATATATATATATATATATATATATATATATATGTATATATATATGTATATATATATATATATATATATATATATATATATATATATATATATATATATATATTCTATATATTATATATATATACACACACACACAGAGCTGTGTTCCTTAAGTGAAAGTTGTTCCATTACTCTTAAGAAAAATAATCCTCCATCTTCCCCGGGGATTAACCGGTAAATCTTTTATAGTGAAGTGATTGGTTTTCTGGATACCACAGGAGAACGTCCGAGAGAGAGAGAGAGAGAGAGAGAGAGAGAGAGAGAGAGAGAGAGAGAGAGAGAGAGAGAGAGAGTGTGCAGCCAGGGAATGAAAAAGAATTTTGAGACACTGACAGGGGACAACTTTAGCAAGGAATTGTTTTCCAAGAGTTTGATTCCTTCCACTGTACAATAATTTTATTTTTTGCTAATTTAACTTTGTTAAACTATTTGTTACCTCTTAACTTTATTAGTTAGGTTAAATCTCGAGCCAGCCATCTAAATATATGTTAGTTATATTGTGCAAAAATAGATGAACAGAATTGTTTGAAACCTTGAATTTATTCATTACATTAAATGTAGTAAAATATTAAAAAAAAATATTTTACTTACATTTTATAAGCCAACTATTAAAAGCAAAAGCAGATGTAATTATCTTTGGCAACTGGAATCATGAGAAGAATTTCTTACACCACTGAAATGAAGAAAACATTAATTTTCTTTATCTTTCCCAATTAAGAGCATAAGAGATAAGTGAAACTTGTTTGTCTTTTCTTATGGCAAATCTTGTTGACGCTGCATCCTCCCACGCAAAACAATTGATGAAATCTAACCTTAAATGAAAAAATCTCTCTCTCTCTCTCTCTCTCTCTCTCTCTCTCTCTTTTGACCTTGGCAGCTCCCACGTCAGCTTCACATATGAAATCTATCAATGATTCCCTCTTTTTTCTCTTTCTCGCTTATGATAAATAAACCTATTCATTCAAGAAAACTGACTTTATAATATCAATGTACCGTAGGACAATGAGCTTATGATTATACCAGAAGTCATTGTCACACGTTTACCAAATGATTTACAATTCTTAAGTTGTTGCCTTTAAAGAAAACTTGCAATCCTATTCTGGCGAGATTCATATCAATTCCCGTTCTGTAATAGTATGCCTGTGGCTACGCTGTTATTTTTATGTTACTGGTTTTTCATATATATATATCTTTTTTTAATTTAAAATGTCAGAGGTTTAACGTAGATCGCTTTTATTCAATATTACTTGTGCATCATTCTGAATTTTTTGATTTCAAAGCGAGCGCAAGAGCGTCTCCCTTGCTACCCCCTGGGTGACTGGTCTAAACAAAGGGGTTACGCTTCGTTTTTATAGTTTCCTCGTGAACATGGGTACTCCATTTATTCCCGCTGTGAACCTGTAGATATATACAGTGTGTTTGCTTTTTCTTCTAAGTTAAAGCTATTTGCAATGACGTTTTTGACTTGTGATGCGAACTATCCATGAAGGTTTTGAGCTACTATAAACAAACTAAAATAATATGGTTGTTTCTTTTCCTTTTTTACTACTTTTTGCATTGAGATGTGTATAAAACGAATTTCCATGAAAATACTGACGAGTAATAAATTCCAGAGGGGAATTTGTGATAATGTCCATATATGTATACGTTTATTCTATTTATCATCATTCATTTATTCATTTACCCATGAATAATAATAATAATAATAATAATAATAATTAATAATAATAATAATAATAATAATAATAATAATCCTATAATGAACAATTCTATAAATGCTACGTTATTAGAGACAGGATCTCCTTTTCCTGCAAATGGATTGTGTATCTCAGTTTCCTAATTACATCAATATCAATGAGAAACTGTTTTAATTAGTCCCGCAAGGCTTTTCTTGGTATTAACTCTAGTTGTGCATGTAATTAAACTAATGAAACATTCCAACTTTATTAGTCTGTCGAATGGTATCAGATACTGAATGAATTCAGTTAATTTTATGAAGGGCAAAGGCCTATACTTCTTTTTTTTTTTTTAGAGAGAGAGAGAGAGGAGAGAGAGAGAGAGAGAGAGAGAGAGAGAGAGAGAGAGAGAGAGAGAGAGAGAGGTCTCGAAATAAAAAATACTTTAGAACTTTTAGTCTTATCATGGACGCAACAAGAGCTCTCTATTAAACCATGTTTAAGGAGTCCTAATCTTTACAGCTCTGAATAGTTTATAACTTACGTTAAGTTATTTGTCCAAGACCATAGTTCATTACAGTAACAGAAAAGAGGTATGTGATATACTGCAAAATGGTCACTGAATTCTTAAATTCTTGTTCTGAATGAAATATTAACATAATAATGGATCTACCCCTTCAATGTAATTCTTTCGATGGGAATTTCTGTAAAAATGCTACTCCGTTATGATTTTTAACTAGCTTTCTGGATGGAGTGATGTCTGAAGTTAGAGAAGGGACAGTAGACGTTAATGCCAATTTGTTTATGGGAAAACGAAGCTTGAATACAGTCCGAAATAGGTGTTGTTCATAGTTGACAGTTCTGGTGGGAGATAGTAATGAGCACTATGGAAACTAGTAAATGAACTTTATAAGTGTTCGCAAAAAGGGCAATGCCCCAATGGTAAAAAACGTGACCGGAGTATGGAAATCTGTAAAGGGGTGGGAAAGTGAAATAACTGATACAGATTGATGGAAAAAAAACAATGGAAGCTACTGATTTGCGTAAATATTTTGGAGTAAATATAAATGATGGTGTAGGATATCAGAGGGCGCGGGACACAGAATAATTAAATCAAGAAGGTAGCAAATTGTCTCCAAGAAAATTTGAACTTGAATTAGTTGAAGCTGGTGAGATAAACTGTTTACATAGCATAAATAAGCTTAGAATTCGGGGTATTATAAGATGTTTTAAATCATGGTTTTTCATTTTACAAATCTTATTTTTCTTTACTCCTATTCTTTAATGAGTAGTTTTATTCTACCTCCTCTGTGAGTTTTGATGTGTTGGCATTTAACTTACTGCGTCATAGGAAAACATTTCTAATCTGTAATCATGTGTTATCAAACTGAAATAACTGTTAAGCCTTAAAGGAGAGGAAAAAAAAAAGTTCCTAGAGAAACGCCTAATTTTTCACGACATTACTCAAAAGCAAACTGCTTAAAATGATACTAGAAGTACATAATGCGATCCGACTCAAATGTAACATAAGCACGAAATAATTCTCATAACACGGACGAAGCCCGTCTGCCTCAAAAAATGACGAAGAGCCGGAACAGTATAAATATATATAAAAAAACAAACCGCTCGAATAAACCTATTTACAACCACCACATTTTCCCCTAAAGCCCCACAATCAATATGCACACAGCAGCGTTTATGGAGGCAAATTATCCTTCCGGTTACGAATTATATAACGGCCATATTGAAAGGTATCCCATAAAACTTGAAATACACGCAAATAAGCCAAGATCCTACCGTAGCCTCGAGATGGGAATTCCATATTCCATACGTTTCCAGCCAGCGGGGGACCATTAGCATTCCAGGGTTTTTGAGCTCCCATCCCCAACGAGCTCTTTGCTGGCTATTGGGATTTCCGCGCTTTATTATGATTTTCGCCAGTCATAAATGCATACCTCACGAAATGGACCTACTAAGTGACGAGGATTTATGAGGATTTATGGTTTTGGGGGATGTAGTAGATACGTTCATATTTGACTGCGGCTCGTACTTCGGTTTGAATTGAAGTTCCCTCTTTCATCGATGAGTGTCACGTTTGTGCCTTCGTAGTAATTACTCTCTTAAACCTTTATAGACTTAACTACGAATAAATATTTATTTTTAAGCTTAATAACATCAAATGAGGCTTTCTGATAAGGGATAAATTGAATGTTTGGAAATTTCGCTGATAAATAAAAAACTGAATCTTTTTTTAACTTGATAAAATTATTTATTGGTTAAATAACAAATTAAAAACAGTTACTTTTTTTTATAACAGGATATTGCAATACTTAGATGAATTACGTTTTGTTGCAACGGAACGTCAAGTTTTCCCACTGGAAGGGTGGGTGTCCGGTACACTTGGGAAATTATGGCAGTGTGGTAACGGATAAATACGACTTTACTATAGTTTTGGTGATTAAGTAGTAGCAGCATCTGTGGACGAACACGTATACCAAAAGAGTATATTTGCAAAAATATGCTTGAAACTATCTTTTCGGTTAATGAAGCACAAAACGTTCACACATGCGCGCAAGAGATATGGCAGACGTAAATAATATCTTATTTCACATTTTCCTAAATTCGTAATGAAAATTAAATACAATGGGGGTTCTTCCCTTTTAACTATGAAAACCCGACTCATAAAGGCCGGCAAAAATATTGGTTCCAATTGAAGGTTTACATTAATATTAATAATATTGGATTAACAATAATACTGAATTTTTGCCCGCAGAAACATGAATAATTAATGAATTGAAAATTACTGTAATGAGAAAATTTCCACGATCTATCCCTCAGCCAGTAACTCTGCTGAAATAAGCTTTGGGAAAAATGAACATTTCATTCGCGGCCAAAACCTGACCTAACTTTCCAGAGAAAAAATTGTGAAATGCAAGCCAAAACAGCGGGCGGAATGTTAGACGGCCGAGGTGAGATGACAAAAGATGGATGCCGGGTACCAACTCAAGAAAAGAGGCAACAAAATCAACCATCTGATGTTCATGGACGACATCAAGCTGTATGGTAAAAGCATCAAGGAAATAGATACCCTAATCCAGACTGTAAGGATTGTATCTGGGGACATCCCGATGGAGTTTGGAATAGAAAAATGCGCCTTAGTCAACATACAAAAAGGCAAAGTAACGAGAACTGAAGGGATAAAGCTACCAGATGGGAGCAACATCAAACACATAGATGAGACAGGATACAAATACCTGGGAATAATGGAAGGAGGAGATATAAAACACCAAGAGATGAAGGACACGATCAGGAAAGAATATATGCAGAGACTCAGGCGATACTCAAGTCAAAACTCAACGCCGGAAATATGATAAAAGCCATAAACACATGGGCAGTGCCAGTAAATCAGATAGAGCGCAGGAATAGTGGAATGGACGAAGGCAGAACTCCGCAGCATAGATCAGAAAACAGGAAAACAATGACAATACACAAAGCACTACACCCAAGAGCAAATACAGACAGACTATACATAACACGAAAGGAAGGAGGGAGAGGACTACTCAGATAGAGGACTGCGTCAACATCGAAAACAGAGCACTGGGGCAATATCTGAAAAACCAGTGAAGACGAGTGGCTAAAGAGTGCATGGGAAGAAGGACTAAAAAAATAAAAGTAGACGAAGACCCAGAAATATACAGAGACAGAAAGAACAGAAGACTGGCACAACAAACCAATGCACGGACAATACATGAGACAGACTAAAGAACTAGCCAGCGATGACAATTGGCAATGGCTACAGAGGGGAGAGCTAAAGAAGGAAACTGAAGGAATGATAACAGCGGCACAAGATCAGGCCCTAAGAACCAGATATGTTCAAAGTATGATAGACGGAAATAACATCTCTCCCATATGTAGGAAGTGCAATACGAAAAAAGTGAAACCATAAAACCACATAGCAAGTGAATGCCCGGCACTTGCACAGAACCAGTACAAAAAGAGGCATGATTCAGTGGCAAAAGCCCTCTACTGGAGCTGTGCAAGAAACATCAGCTACCTTGCAGTAATAAGTGGTACGAGCACCAACCTGAAGGAGTGATAGAAAACGATCAGGCCAAAGATCCTCTGGGACTATGGTATCAAGAAACGGATAGGGTGATACGTGCAAACAGACCAGACGTGACGTTGATTGACAAAGGTCAAGAAGAAAGTATCACTCATTGATGTTCCGCAATACCATGGACACCAGGCGTTGAAGAGAAAGAGAGGGAAAAAAATGGATAAAGTATCAAGATCTGAAAATAGAAATAAGAAGGATATGGGATATGCCAGTGGAAATCGTACCCATAATCATAGGAGCACTAGGCACGATCCCAAGATCCCTGAAAAGGAATCTAGAAAAACTAGAGGCTGAAGTAGCTCCAGGACTCATGCAGAAGAGTGTGATCCTAGAAACGGCACACATAGTAAGAAAAGTGATGGACTCCTAAGGAGGCAGGATGCAACCCGGAACCCCACACTATAAATAATCCACCCAGTCGAATTGGAGGACTGTGATAGAGCAAAAAAAAAAAAATAAGTAATAATAAATAATGAGTAAAAAAGGGGGGGGACTGGCAGCATCAGTGGAACCGATTCTACACAAACTCCTTTCAATTTTCCATACCATTTTCTTCTATTAAAGGCTGATGTTTGCTAAGAGCTTGCGATATACATAATCTTGATAAGGAAGGTGATTGGTCTGAATGAAAAGAGTTATTTTGCTCTGCATAAGTTCAATATGGCGTGTGATAGCGTAAAGTTTCCTGTCTTAGCATACAAGATTATTATTTCTTGAATGTCTTCTTCTTAATAATAAAGTTTGCAGCAGTGGGCATCAAGTATTTCCATATACAGCATTTGTGCGAAGATGGGTATGAACGTACATCGTCAGTCAACTAAAAACGCAGTTCAATAATTACAAACATAAACAACGAGAGAGAGAGAGAGAGAGAGAGAGAGAGAGAGAGAGAGAGAGAGAGAGAGAGAGAGAGAGATGAACGTACATCATCAGCTAAATTAAATGAGCAATTCAGTAAAAATGGGCTTAAACTAATATATATATGTATATTACTATATATAATATATATATATATATATATATATATATATATATATATATATATATATATATATATATATATATATATATATATATCCATATATATATATATATATATATATATATATGATATCATCTATAACATATATACACACACACACACACACACACACACATATATATATATATATATATATATATATATATATATATATATATATATATATAGAGAGGAGAGAGAGAGAGAGAGAGAGAGAGAGAGAGAGAGAGAGAGAGATCTTGTTTGACATAGGTGACATAGACCGATACTCATTTCTTCTTGGTTCGATAACTAAATGTAAACACATAAAAAAAGACAGCTGTTTTCCTTAAGGATTTGTTAGTATGAATCTAAGAATTTATAGGTAATAGGTTTACAGAGGTTAGGAGAATGAGGTCAAGAAAATAGAATCAATGTTCCCAATGACGAGATACGTAGGGTACGACGCTTCGTGATATGTTATTCTAGATAAGCAAATATGGAAGCCAGTCTGAAGGTCTCTTTAAAAGACTGGCGGTAATGCTGACGAATGAATAGATGACCATCTTCAATAGAACTGATATCACTAAGATAAAGTGGAAATTTTTATAATGCTTTTTAAATTATAAGAATGAACACCGGTGTATATTGGGAGATTTATAGTAATCCTTATTAAAATTAACCGCACAGGTTACTGCGTTATCGAGGACCTAAATCTTTTCCGAATCATGCGATAAAGAAATTAAAGGTAATTTACCTCAGAAAGAAATTCCAAGAGGCGAAAATAATGTCGGGGAGTTTCCAAAAGATGGAATTCGAGTTATATTTCATTTTTCACAAAATTTATTGGATCTCCCCGAAGCTCTCGGCCATAAAAGAGAAAAGAAGGATTAAAACGAGATGAAGGGATGAAGGTACCCCGGAGTGCCAGAAAATTGAAAGGAACTGCGAAAGCAGGGAAAAGTTAGGGAATGGGCTCTCTCTCAACAGGAAACCCAGATAGAGTACTACACGGAGGGAGATACCAGTCCTTAAACAAATTTGCTAAAACAGGTGATAACGGCGAACCCATGGGCAAGCCGAAAATCTGTGAGTAAAATTTACTATTACATCCAAAGTGACACTGTTCAATATAAATATTTATCAGATCAATAAATACACTTTTTGGTACAGGTAGATCAATATTAAGACTATCAATTTTGCGTTCTAAAATCCGCTTGCATTCATCTACAGGTACTTTGGTGAAAAGGGACTCCACGTCAAAACTAACCATCCTCTTTCCTTCTAACGACAGGCGTCAAGTCTTTAATAAAATCTGTAGTGTCCTTTAAGTGAGAGTTTGATATAGTACCCAAAAAGTGTATTTATTGATCTGATAAATATTTGTATTGAACAGTGTCACTTTGGATGTAATAGTAAATTTTACTCACAGATTTTCGGCTTGCCCATGGTTCGCCGTTTATCACCCGTTTTAGCAAATTTGTTTATGGAATGTTTTGAAACTGAAGTTTTACCCACCATTTTTAACTTTCCAATTGTTTGGTTTCGCTATGTTGACGATATTTTTGCTTTGATTCCAGATTTTATTAATGTTGAAGATTTACTAACTCAACTGAATAATTTACACCGGTGTATCAAATTTAAAGTAGAAAATGAGAATAATAACAGGTTACCTTTCTTAGACACTTTATTATGTCGTTCAGAAGAGAGTAGAATTAAATATGCAGTATACAGAAAACCGACCCATGCAGAGTCATATATCCATGCTTTTTCTTTTCATTTAGAGATTGTCAAAATAGGTGTTATTTCTAATATATTCTTGAGAGTGTATAAACTTTGTGATGTTGAATTTTTAGATACTGAAATCATTCATATCAAAAATGTTTTCACTGCACTTTGTTACAATACAAATTTTATTCAAAGGGCGCATTTTAAGGCACGTAGAATATATTATGTGGCAAGGGAGAAAAGGAGCTTCCTAGGTAATAATAATAGTGTTTTAGTCTTACCACAAACCAAAGCAAACCCTGGACTTTTAAACGAATATTTGAAATTTTGCAACATTGTCCCAGTATATAAGAATACAAACACTGTTAAAAAGCACCTAACAAATAATGTTAAAAATGTAGACAAAACACAAGGATGCATTTACGAAATTCCCGGTCAAAAGTGTATTAAAACATATATAGGTGAAACGATTGATTTTGACAGAAGAAAAAGACAACATCGTGACGCATTAAGGAAAGGTGATGAAAACAACACCCTGTTTCAACATAGACAAAGTAAAAACCATATGGTTAACCTAGACAAAATGAAAAACATAAAGGTTGTTAATAACACTGAAAAAAGAAAACTTTTAGAATCTATTTTAATCCAAAATGTTGACGCTATGAATATCTATGATAGTAAGTTTAAACTGGACCTTTTCTGTAATGCAATTATGACGAAGCATGTAGTTAGTGTAGCTAAGTTGTTAAACAAGATTGGCAAACCATCGTAGGGCAGTTATTCTGATACAACCATATGCTTGTATGTTTTTCTTTTACCTTGACCGTTGTTTTCAGTTTATGTAACTTTTATTTCTCTTTCTAAAAGAGGGAGAGAATGTACTCTCCGAAAGCTTAAATAAAAAAACTTTCAATCCAAATTTTAGTGGGCTTCCTACAACATATTAGAACACGGATACAGTGTTTAACTTTGATTATAATAATATATATTATATATACGTATATAACTCTTATATATATAATATATAATATATTATAATATATACGCTATAATAGTATGTATAATATATTATATATACTATATATATATATTTATATATATCTATATATATATATAATATATATTATAGTTATCGTATAATCTAATAATTCTAGTTATATATATATATATGTATATATATAATATATATATATATATATATATATATATTATATATATATATATATATATATATATATGAATAACTTTATCACGAAGTATATAAAACGTGAACTGCTATGTATAAATAAAGGTTTTTTTTGCCACGAAGGAAAAAATGAAAAAACGAGATAGCCGAGTACTTTCGGACCCTTTACTGAAGGCAAACTGATTTTACAGAGAACAACATAGTCAAAAGAAGGCTTAATATCCAAACTGACACTACAAGATTAGCAATAAGGGCGATTTTCACTCTACAGAAAGGAGGAGCCGCCTGAGGGTAGCCACACCTTGAAGGATACACGCAGTAAACAAGTTATACTTCCAGAAAACAGTACATTTTGAAAAAACACGGGAGCATATACAATTTAATATCGTGAATTTTACACAAATTTTCCCCAAAAAATTGTTATTAATGAAAAGACGAAAGAAAATAATAATATACATATATCGAGCAAGAGAAAGAGGGAGAGAGAATATCGAATCAGAGGGAGAGAGAGAGAGAGAGAGAGAGAGAGAGAGAGAGACAGACAGACAGACAGACAGACAGAGAGAGAGAGAGAGAGAGAAATAATAACTATATACATGTGGGACTAATTTATTAGTTGTTCATTTATTTTCAGGTCTTTCAATAAAACATCCTACCAAATATATGGGTCAAATGGTACATTCCCAAACTAAGATTTAGGTTGCTTTTATTAGTGATTTGTATATTTGCCAATTCCAGTAAATTTCTTGAAACATAATCATTAGATCTAGCAATTACCGAGGTATCACCCCAATTAACCCTCTTACGCCGACTGAACGTATTTTGCGTTGACATTTTTTGTCTCCCGTGTGCCGACTGGACGTATTTTACGTCGACTTACAAAAGTTTTTTTTAAAATTGGCGGAAAAATACTTATAGGCCTACCAGCCTAAAACTTTTGAATCACGCGCCTTGGGGGATGCTGGGAGTTCACGGATCAAGGTGTTGTTTTGTTTACAATCGTTACGCAGGCGCGCAAGCACGAATTTCTTTCTTGCCGCACTAAAAAGTATCTGTGACACATCTCGGAAATTATTTCGTCACTTTGACATAATTTTTGTACCATTGTAAATTAGCCGTTACATGAAGTATTATATATGAAAATGTGCGCATTTTTATGTAAAATACAACAATAAAATACTCATGATTGTATTTTTTATCAGTTTGGAGATATTTTCATATAAATAACGATAATTGCCAAAATTTCAACCTTCGGTCAATTTTGACTACCGAAATGGTCGAAAAACGCAATTGTAAGCTAAAACTCTTATATTTTAGTAATATTCAATCATTTAACTTAATTTTCAAGTAATTGGAAGTCTCTAGCACAATATTTCGATTTATGGTGAATTTATGAAAAAACTTTTTCCTTACGTCCGCGCGGTAACTCTTCCGAAAAAAATCATACATGCGATTGTGGTAATGTTTGCACCATTTTAAAATTAGCCGTTATATAAAGTTTTATAAATGGAAATGTGCGCAATTTCATGCACAATACAACTAAAAACAACCTATGGTTGTAGCTTTTATCAGTTTTGAGATATTTTTATATAAATAACGATAATTGCCAAAATTTCAACCTTCGGTCAACTTTGACTCTACCGAAATGGTCGAAAAACGCAATTGTAAGCTAAAACGCTTATATTCTAGTAATATTCAAGCATTTACCTTCATTTTGCAACAAATTGGAAGTCTCTAGCAAACTATTTCGATTTATGGTGAATTTATGAAAAAATAACATTTTCTTTACGTCAGCGCAGTAACTCTTCCGAAAAAATCATACGTGTGATTGTGGTAATGTTTGCACCATTTTAAATTCCGTTGCTAGTTTTATATATGCCGTATTATTAAATTTTTTTTTATATATGAAAATGTGCGCAATTTCATGTAGAATACAACAAAACATAATTAAAGGTTGTAGCTTTTGCTTCATTTTTAAATACTTTCATATAAATCACGATAAAATAGAAAAAAAAACCACGTTCGGTCAACTTTGACTCTACCGAAAATGGTCGAAAAACGCATGTAAGCTAAAACTCTTACAGTCTAGTAGCATTCAGTCATTTATCTTCATCTTGAAACAAATTCGAAGCCTCTAGCAAAATATTTAGATTTATGGTGAATTTTAAAAAAAATCTTTCCTTCCCTCCGCGCGTGGATTCTCCGCCACAAATCTCCGAAATGCGTATGTACCATTCTCGGAATATTTGCTCCGTTTTATATTAGGCATTT
>NC_061096.1:64762318-64789818 GCF_015104395.2 Macrobrachium nipponense
TTCTTGTGAAATTCCTCTAAACAACAATACTGAAAATGTTTATAATTTTCGTGATGTGAAAACGTTAAAATCGCATGAGGATTAAAAATTTATATCCTTTATCTAACAAATAAACATTCTTGGAATATAATTTCCAAGCGAAAATTCAGTCAATCATTCCCGTGACATTCCTCTACACGATAGTTTTAGAAATGTGTATTGTTTTTGAAACAGACCCGAAACACTTCATTTCCGACTGAGGCGTGGAAACGCATATTGGAGGAAGCCGGGAATCGCATTAAATCTTGACTAACAGGATCTCACAAGCACTCTTGATCCAATTACAGCTTTAATATGAATGTACAAGCGCCTCCGCCTGTAACTGTCCTCCAATGCATGCAAGATGACGGTCTGAAATTGCTTGATCGGAATGGTTTAATACCTGGTGCATGATGTATGAGAGGGAGAGGCAGTAGTTCGATTCTCTTGTATTTTGTTGTGACTTATCGGTATACCCATATTCCCGCATCTTCACTGGCGTTTAAACTATTCACTGCAGCCTGTTTTCGTCTCTCTGTTTTCGTCTCTCTGTAAAAAAGAAATTTGACCCAGAATATTTTCATGAATGAAAGGAGATTGAAAAATGGCATTCATTAACAATTAAATCTGTAGGCAGCTGGTGGATTCAGTTAACAAGTGATTAAACGAATAAATATAAAAACATACTACTGAAGATGAAAGGCAAAAATGTTTTACATGAATCATATCTGTGATAAATGTCTGTAGATTAAGAGCGAAAATAAATAAACAGTACGTGCAGGAAAAACTTTGCTTTTATATCAGGCACTCATTCTTTCGATTTTCTGACGTCCAAGTTCTTTCAGTGATCTATTGACATTCACGCCTGACTCCTAAAGTTTTTGGCATTAATTTCAAAAAAAGATGTTAGTAAACTTACAGTGCCCCACGGCACAGCTTTCTTGGTCCCCCACGTCTGTCTTTCATATATAGGCAATAAAGCATCCTTCTCTACAGCTCTGAGTATATTCCTGCAAGAAATTACTATTTATTGAAAGCTCACAATGCAATAGCATGTTGTGTTATATCGTTGATATATTTGGTAAAAAGGAGAACGAAAGAGCCTATAGAAAAAAAGAACAGGAATATGGAATCGAAGAAATAAAAAAAAAAAAAAAAGGAATATCGCATCGAGAAAATGCGAGTTTAAAGGATCTACAAAATCAAGGTAAATTGTAAAGAGATATTTCGACCAAGCACTGAATAACATGTAAAGAGAATGAGAGCATTAGTGACGTAAGTTATTGCAGTATATGTTCGTTATAAGCGCAATTAACGATTGAACTTAATCTTTGATCTTGACAACGTTATTAACGTTATGTTAAATGTTGAAAGGTCATTTAATACGTTATATCAGTAGTTTTTGCATATTTGGCCTTCCTGGGACAAGTTTAATTATACGTCTTTTTTTTATATTTTTTAAAAATTCATATTTCTATAGATTTTGCAGCATCATGAAAGTTACGTCCACAAGTGAAAGGTTGTTTAATTAGTTTTTATCTATGTATATATTTAACATATTTTCAATTCTGTAATGAACCATATTTCCGTTGAATTTTAGTGCTAAGTCAACTTTTCCTGAAGTTGCTTCAGTCTTCGTGAATTCGACAGCATGATTTCCACTGGAGAATGAAAGGTCTTTACACTATTATAAACATTTAGTACCATATAAATTATATAACCATTTTTATTCTGACATTAATTCCTCGATTTTGATATTCACGTTACGGTAATTAATTCTAAAATGGTTCCACTATTTCATCAGGAAACCATCTACGCGTTAAATAGAATTTCATGACTTTAACATTCAGACATTGTCTGTCATGTCCGCTTCGGTCTACAAAAAAAAAAAAAAAAAAAAAAAAAAAAAAAAAAAAAAAAAAAAAAAACTATACTATTCTTTAATTTCGGGCAGCAATTCTTCGCTGAATTCTGTCGACAGAAATCGTAATGGATAAACTAAGACGAATCTAACATTTAAAAGTGATTTCCTGCCAGCGCGTCATGACATAGCGAAACTGCTGAGAATATTATTTGAAATTAAGTTCTCGAGATGGTATATTGGAAATTTTCCCCGTAGTTTATTTTTCATGTAAGTCCTCTAGAATTAGATATTATATTTTGGCATTTTCATTAGAACCAAATATCTGGCTTTGAAATATGAAGGACTGAAGAAATTTCTGATTATTTTCTCATTTTTATAAGGAAAAATAACTTCATTCGGTTTGGAAACAAGTTCGAACAACTGAATAATTGGTCACGAAAAGTTACAAAAACTATAATCTTCTCCAAATTATTAAAATGTCTGTGTTATTGGCATAAGTCTCGTGCACTTATAACTTTACCCTTTTTTTTAATCACTGTTCGCTTCCTCTTTGTCAATGGTGAATGTATATATCCAAAAGTAAAAGGCATTTATGTAAATAAAAAGCTTCTATAAAAAAAACGTATCAATTATGGCGATACAGACCATTTTACACGTGCTCCAAAATAAGCGCTTCGAACTCTTCCATTCACAGTAAAAAGTTTAGCATTGAAATTCTGAACCCATTTCAATAAGTAAAACTTATAGGTCGCTCCTTTGAAAACTACGCTGCATTAATGGACGATATAAATCAATTTGCATGTGCTGTCAGGCTTGAAGTCTTTTCTTACATTCAGGACACCACTGGAGTGCTTACGAATGCATGAGCCGCGGTGTAGATGTATTCAGTTTTGCATATAAATAACACTTTCGGATAGGACGCGCTCCAGGAGGTTTTGAATAGTTTTACCTGCTGTGAAGTCTCTCGTCAAAAGGAATGCTTTTCTGGTATGGCGTAGCTCGGTCTGTAATCCCTTCTCTCTCTCTCTCTCTCTCTCTCTCTCTCTCTCTCTCTCTCTCTCTCTCTCTCTCTCTACCTGGGTTTTAATTCTGTTGTTTTATCTCTTAGCCTGTTTGTCTAATTTGACTTTATTTGACTTCTGTTTGACTCCCTTAACTGATTTTTTTTAATAGCTTCACCCGCTGTGAAGTCTATAGTCAAAAGTAATGCTCTTCTGATGCGTCGTAACTCTTTCTATAATACTCTCTCTCTCTCTCTCTCTCTCTCTCTCTCTCTCTCTCTCTCTCTCTCTCTCTCTCTCTATTTGGCTTTTATTTAAATTGTTTTATCTAGTATTTTCGTCTTATGTTTCTCCAGCATGTCACAATGATTTTTTAAATAGTTTTACCCATAAAGCCTTCTATAATACCACTGTTTTATCTTCTGTTTGACTCCCTTTACTGATTTTATTTTGATATTTTACCTGTGAAGTGTCCAGTCAAAAGGAATGTTTTTCTGGTATGTTTTAGCTCTTTCTATAATACCCTTTCTCCTACCTGAGTTTTGTTTACCTTGCTATATCTCTTAGCCTTTTTTGTCTTATTTCAGTTTGTCACCCTTTACCGATTTTTAAAAAATGTTCTACATAATATGAAGTCTCTGGTCTAATATTACTTCTGCATAACAGCCTTTATTGGCGATATCTCAATTTTTCATCTTAAGGATAAGCGAGGATGAATACGGCCTCCCATTAAGGATTACGCCGACATGCTAACAAACTAGGTTATCCGGACGTCACTTTACCTCTTGTGTGTTCTATAATGAGATTCACGGCATCTGAGAAGCGCAGATATGGCGCCCTATATAACGCCCATAAATCAGTCTCATTAAAAAGAGCATCGCTAATATTATCGACGAGAAACGGTTGTGGGGTTGGGGTAGGGTTTAGTCGGGGGAATGAGGGTGAAGAGGCGCATTCACCGTGACCTTGTCCTCTCTCTCTCTCTCTCTCTCTCTCTCTCCTCTCTCTCTCTTGCGCGCTTAAGGTAAGCAGAACCATTATTATCGAGAGGAGTCGGGCGTCTAATCCGGGGCTGGGCTAGAAAAGGAATGATGCGTGTAGAGAAAGGATCTGTGTGTGTGTGTGTGTGTGTGTGTGTGCATTGGCGTTGTATCGATTCTTCGTGTATATTTATAAAGAAAATTATATAAAGTATAATGAACGTCCTTATGGCACATAAATTATTACGATATTCTATAAGAATAGGTGAAAAGGGAAGCTGGGTGAATATATATACGTATAAATAAGTGTATTATTTAAAGTATAATAAACGTTATCATAGCATATAAATTATTACGATATTCGATAAGAATAGGTGAAAATGGTTAGCTGCGATAAATATATATTTAAATTACACTTTCCGTTTTCATATGGTGTAAGGTTGATTTGAAGTATTTTCCCAAGATATTGTAAATATTAAAAGTAAAAGAGAAAGGCTTTGTATTATTAATGTCCAAAACGCGAGCATGCAATTAATTTATCCCTTTATCTTATGCACATTCAGCATCTGGCAAGAAAGAAAGAATAAACAGAATAAATTCCCTTTCTCTCCATACAGACCTTATTTATTTCCAAAATTTATTCATTGATTTCATTTTCTTACCACATTAAAGTGGTAAATTAGTTTTTGATTTTCATTAGCTCGGAGTTAGCGTAGCTTTCAAATAATACGTGGAATGTAGTGGAGACACCTGCTTTTTGAACAAGAGCGTCAGCTGTCATATGCTGCATGATGGAAAAGTTTAATCAGAGTCTTTCCTTGCATCGTTTCAACACAGATGTTCTTTTCGTATATTTAATAAGCATTTGGTTTTCCGGGATTATCTCCTTAACCGTTCATTTGTATGTGTTTAGTTGTTCAAAAAGGGAAAAAATATACATTTCTGCTTTGAAGAGTAGCATGTGTCCCCCATAAAGTCATGTGTTTGGGGCCCCCAGGTTGTTAAAAAAGGGAAAAAAATACATTTCCGGATTTGAAGAAGTAAGCCCATGTGTTCTTTCCCATAAAGTTCCATTTGTATGGGTGCAGGGGTTTGTTTTAAAAAAGAAAAAGGAAAAATATACATTTCTGCTTTGAAGAGTAGCATGTGTCCCTCATAAAGTCATTTGTATGGGTGCAGTTGTTAAAAAGGGGAAAAAATATACATTTCTGCTTTGAAGAGTAGCATGTGTCCCCCATAAAGTCATTTGTATGGGTGCAGTTGTTAAAAAAGGAAAAATATAACATTTCTTACTTTTGAAGAGTAGCAATGTTGTCCCTATAAAGTCATTTGTATGGGTGCAGTTGTTAAAAAGGGGAAAAAATATACATTTCTGCTTTGAAGAGTAGCATGTGTTCCCCATAAAGTCATTTGTATGGGTGCAGTTGTTAAAAAGGGGAAAAATATACATTTCTGCTTTGAAGAATACCTTGTTCCCATAAAGACCCATGACTTCGTTTTGATCACTGGATTCTGATATGAGCTTGGGTGGGCAGCCACGAATTAATTATAAAAACTGTTGAACAGCGATAATAATGTTGAAATATAGAGACACAGCATAAAATTAAGTACATTTGTACCCCCAGCTGCCCTTGCATAAAGAGGAAGTACAATGGACGGTGCGGAAATTGGGATTAAAGCAAAGGAGGGGGAACAGAGGAAGTCATTAAACTATCAGAATCTTAATCGGTTTTCTTAGCCCATTTTAAGATGGAAGACATATACGTGAAAATGGAAGAGATCTTTGTGAGATGCAGAAAAAAAAGTCCCTCCTTCCGGTTTAAATAGATGGAAGACATGTACGGTGAAAATGGCAAGAGCTTTTGTTTGTAGAATGCTCAAAAAAGATCTCTTCCATTTCAAGATGGAAGACATATACGTGAAAATGGAAGAGAGCTTTGTGAGATGCAGAAAAAAAGATCTCTTCCATTTTAAGATGGAAGACATATACGTGAAAATGGAAGAGATGTTTGTGAGATGCAGAAAAAAAAATCTCTTCCATTTTAAGATGGAAGACATATACGTGAAAATGGAAGAGATCTTTGTGAGATGCAAAAAAAAAAACAAAAAGAAAATCTCTTCCATTTTAAGATGGAAGACATACGTAAAAATGGAAGAGATCTTTGTGAGATGCAGAAAAAAAGATATAATACTCTACGTCAAATGGAGAATAATTGGAAATTAAGGGAATTCAGCAGGAAAAAAAAATTGACGAAGGCTGTAGTGAATATGGGTTTTCATTTGTAGAAATTGAAAAGGAAATTGTACAGCACTGTGAAGCAGTAAATAAAATCTCATACATGATAAAGGAAGGAGTATTTATGCTCTTATTGCACGAGCGATATTCTGCCTTTGTATTTACCAGGTTGTTCGTTGTTTATGATTATGAAAAAACTACTGGTAAACTCCTACACGTTTATTGTTTATTAGTTTTCTGGTAAATAAAAAAAAAATAGTTCATATCAACTTCGACCTGCTTGTCAATTACGTAGATAAAACAAACAAGTCTCTTTTTTTTATACCAACCTTAGGAGCTTGTCTAATAATGTCAAGAAACTTCAACTGACGAGACGGTGTCCTAACTCATGCATATGCATGAACTCGGGACTCGGAGACGCATTCAATTTGCATACGAGTAAGAAGAGTCCCCGTGAAAGCACACTTCACCAACTTTTGAATACTTTCACCTGAGGATTCTGAATACGAAGACATCCTTCACTCCTTTCGATTCTTGCTCGTTGCTTTCTTCACGGTTGTCTTTTTCTCTTCCAACTTCTGTAATGTTGCTCTCTCTCTCTCTCTCTCTCTCTCTCTCTCTCTCTCTCTCTCTTCGGTAAGTTTCTTGTACCTCTGTTCAACTTTAATTACTTTCCCTGCTGCTCTTCATTCCCATTTCATATTTATCACTATATTGTATCATGGACTCTTTAAGAAATCGAAACGTATAGTTTATATCTATATCATACACATGAAATCTTTTATTTGTCATCTGTTCTGCAAACAATAACTTGAGACAAGAGTAAAATATTTGAAAGTGAAGGTTTCAGGTCGCAAGTAAATCCACTCATACACGCAGTATACATGTGTGTGTATATATATATATATATATATATATATATATATATATATATATATATATATATATATATCATATATATATATATATATATATATATATATATATATATCTGTATGTATATATATAAAACTTCAAAGGCCTTGAATTATATATCACGAATGTACAGAGAATACAACGCGTCGTTCATGTATCTTAAGTGCGTTTAAGCAACATTCAATCATACGAATTCTAACGCACCACGTTTACCATTCATTGCAACGTCAACTTCAAGATAATGTCCCTCAAGTAGATCAATGAACTTACAGGGCGCTTGGAATTAAAGGCAGCTAAGTATGCACTTTACCGACAACGTGTTAAGCCCCTTGACTCTATATGCAGGCGTTGACATTTGAGATATTTTGGTCCTTAGAGCTTTGCAACGTTCAATGGCTTTATAAGTGCCCTGTAGTATGCCAGAACGTAATCACCTACCGTATGTTGTCTTTTATTGAAGTTGATTCCGTTTTCACTAATGGTGAGGTCTACTTTTTCTTTTAATCCTTGTCGAGGCAGAATTTTAAATATGGATTATCTATAGCCTTTGCCTTGATTGTATTATCTCGGTTTTTATTAGTTTTAGTTTTATCTATCATTGTTCGTTGACCTTTAATGTTACTCCTGTACTTCACAGATTGGTGTGCAGAAATCACAAATCAAGCTATCCCGATGGTTTCTTCAATTACAACCCCCCCCCCCCCCCCCCCCCCCCCCACCCCCCCCCCCCCCCCCCCCCCCCCCCCCCCGAGCTGCTTCTAGAGCTGCTGCCGTGGTTATAATACGTATGCTTGGGTATAAAAGGTAAGGACTCGCCATAAAAGCTAACGTCGTATAGACACCTTTTCATTGTTGGTTAAAACTTAAGTATTATCTGGCATATAAGAAAGGACAATCTAGATTCTTGTGGTAAATATGTTTATAACACAGTGTGTGTGTGTGTGTGAGAGAGAGAGAGAGAGAGAGAGAGAGAGAGAGAGAGAGAGAGAGAGAGAGAGAGAATCTCGGAAGTGAATGTCCCTTTAATTCCAAACCTCCATTACTCGCCTTTGTATGTTTAACTTAATCTCGACTTATGTGAACTGCGGTTTGGTCAGTTCCTGAGTATTAATATTTCGCCCACATTCTAAAGGATTAGTTGGGGCTTTAAATGATTTACTGAACTTACTTTAGCTTTATGTTCATTTTAATCATCAGCTATTTGACTTGTGTTTTTTCTTTTTTTTTCCGGTATACGAGGAGGTTTTTTTTCCCCGTAATGTAAATAGATAGAATAAACTCCAGATACCGCTGATGTCTATTTCGTCAATATTTTCCCCAACCACACTTCTCGAATGACTGGACAGTACCATCGATGATTCCCTTTGACTCATTATTACGGAATTATTGATGACTCCAGTTAAAGATGATCATCGCTTCCAGGCTCCCGTTAGTACCTTCTTGGATGCCACCTTTGTGTACTTAGTTGGCATGTTTCCGTTTTTCGTAATTATGTAGAGAGCAGTTGTTAGGGAAGGTGGAAGAAAGCCGTCTCGGGAATTGCAAGTCCGCAGTTTCTAATTCAGATGAAACTTTTTCCAAAACTGAAGGCTCGGTGTTATGTCGTCCATATGATTGCGAAGAAATTATAATAAGGCAAACTATGAGAAATTGACCCCATAAACATGAAATAATTAAATAGTGCAGGTGTGCACCAGTTTCTACAGAATGTCCCCATTATTGTCATTTAGTATCAGATGAGTGATTGTATATAAGAGGCAAGACTCTTCCATCCAGCGCCAGAACCTTTCTACTTCGTTTACTGACTTGTTTTTATCGAAGCAGGGCTAGATAAAGGCAATAGTATGTCAGTCCAGCTGACCCACGACCTCTGAACTATATCGCCTTTTGACTCGAAGACGATTAAGAGATGAAAGATAATCTCATAAGCTTTCGATTATATATGAAATTAAGCAAGATGGTGATTAAAGAATCACATTGATAAGGAAGTTGAATCTGTGGCAATTTGTCTCACTTGCACTGGTGAGTGTAAGCCTCATTATAACCCATTGCTCCTTACAGCCGACGATCAAAGGCTACATTAAGTCCCGGTTATATTCGTCTTTTCACAAATCTCGCTTTAAGCATGATTTCAACCCTTTTCTTTCATCTAGGATGTATGCTCTTGCATTGTCAGTAGTTAACTGGCCATTTGGTTGTCTGTTGATTACAAATCTATTACTTTTTTTTTCAAACTTAACTAAATAGTTTTTCATGATAAAGCAACTGCGGTCATAAATACTTTTGATAGATTATAATTATAGATTTAAAACAACGCTATTTTAAATCTAGTTTTCTCTTGTGAGTGTACAAATTAATCAAACAAGCTCCAAATTGCATCATTTTTAAGAGATCTACACTTCAAAACGTAGTTTATGCCTTCAAATTCTAATAAGAAAAAAGGTATTTGAAAATATTTTGTCATGAAGTAACAGCATTTCAAAGCAAAGTCTTCCATCTCTTGAGGCTTGACACTTATCAAGAACTTCATTTTGAAAGCTATTCCCTTAAAAGCACATTTCAAAACAGGGTCTTTGCTTTACTTATATATAAATAAATATAATCATAATATTGAAAGTACTCTTTTTCTTAAAGTATCTCTCAAAACGGGGCCTCCAATCTGTAAAATCTAAGGTAAAACAGAAACGTGAAAAATATTTTCACTTAAGAGAACAAAACTTCAGAACGAAACCTTCAGTCTCCAGGGGATAAGAAGAATTGGAAGCGCATTTTTTGGAAACGCAATTTTCCTAAAAGAACAGCATTTCAAAATGAGGTCTTCAGTCTTTCTTGAGCCCGAGAAGAAATATTTGTTGCGTCTTCGTTCGTTCCTTTCTGAAGACTCACATCATTCATCATTTTGTGTCAGTTTTCTATCCTCTCAGAGTTCCGTGTCTTGGCGATTTTCTCCAGCCAAGTCCATGTCCTGGGGGATGAAAGGCGTCTTTTTCTAACCCTCCTGCCAAGTCCTTTGAAGGATCTAGAGCAGATTTATTTTCGCCCAGCAAGAAACTTGAGTAAATCCTTCCTTCCAAAAGGTATATACATGTTCCTCTTCAGAAAGGTTCGCTGCATCCTCGGGTAAATGGGTTTGAACACGACGTCTTGGTATTTGCACAGGTGCAGCCCTTACCTGTACGAGTACACAAGCATGCAACAAAAGGCGGCACTAAATAGTCAACATAACTACCAAATAACCTACAGAATTCAGATTACCTTTTCGACAGCATGACTCAAAAATTAAAAATAGGCAAATTGCATGAGCCAAAAATGGGGTTTCCTAACCAGATGTAACAAAGCCTAATCTAATCTAAACCTAAATTAGAGTTTGCAGTGTCTATTTTTCTAACCCAAAATCAATGTTAAATCGAAATGTAAATTATACACTTTTCCTACGTGGCTAAATGTATTGTAAGAGCCATAAGGGAAAAAAAAAAATTAAAGGCATACGTACCCAGCGCTTTCGCATATTCATTACACATTTCTTGAGAGCACCCTAATGTACCCTGAAGCAGTGTATATTAATTACACTGAAGCACCAGGTACTACTCATGCCTTTTATTATCTCGTCCTGGCTCTCCTAGTATATACATATATAGTATATATGTATTAACGTACGTATATATATTCGAAATGTTGGCCGCCATGCGAATCGCACGTCGAACATCGCCCATTTGAATAATCTCTGCGTGGCAATTAGATTCTTGTTTATCGATCATTACCGAACTTGCTTCGCCTCTTGCAATCTCCTCTTGGAGCAACATTGGAAAGTCTGATAAGCCACATAATCCTAACACGCAGGATATTACAAGACGCTTGCATTCAGTGCATATGCACGAGCCGAGTTGCAATGAATTTCCGTATGGGGCGAGGTCTTCGAACTGACGGACTTGAGAAGGGTTGAATGCGGTTCGCCTGTTACTCTCTTATTTGTATTTTTATTCTTGTTCCTCTTTTCTCGTGTTTCTTTGTTTCGTGGTTTCTCCTTCTCTCATGTTTCTGTTTTTCTCATTTTTCATTTTCTCTGTTTCTCTTTCTCGTGTTTCTTTGTCTCTTGTTTCTCTTCTCGTGTTTTTCCCTCCCATTTCTTTTTTGCCTTTGTTCCCTTTATATTTCATTAATCTTCTAGATTTGTTGTTCATTTCTGTATTCACTGCATTTATTTCTTTGTGTTTTCAATTTTTATTCCTGTGTCTCTTGCTTTGTATTTTATTCGTCATTTCCATTAGTTTTAGTGTTTTTTCTCCCTAGTAGCTGTAAGCGTATCCGCGTTTACTTTATTCTGACATTGTGATTAAAATAAATAGTTTTCAAAGAGAAGAATGTTTTATTTAAAATCCTCAGTTAATTCAGTCCATTCTTTTCTTCTTCTGAAAGAGGTAAATACCATTGTTTTTTTTATACAAGTTTTATTCCTGCGCCACCCAAATTATGGAACGATCTTAGTCATGTAAAAGAACTGTTAGAACTTCAGAATTCAGAAGTTCAAACTTGATGCCGATGCTTTTTTTTTGTTTAGCAGGTCCACGTGAGTCTTAGCTGGTAATCTGCTCTGTCATATTGATATCTCTGTGTCATTCATCTTATGCGTTTACATTAGTTATTTCTCTTATATAGTTTAATCTTTATATATTTTTTTTTTATTTTTCATGTAAGTTTGTTTTCCATAGTTGGGCCTTGGTCGTGTACGTTTCTGCTCTTTAATCTACGGTTGCAACTTAACTTAATAATAATAATAATAATAATAATAATAATAATAATAATAATAATAATAATAATAATAATAATAATAATAATAAATCATGCAATTGTAAAAAAGATAGTCTTTACGGAGGGCTTTCGTTCAGGCTGTAAAAAACGCCTCCACAATATCAAATTAATACTATATACGAGATAGGAAGTCTTCATGGGTACCTAAAGATTCTGCAAAAGGCTACTGGGTAACATTTTCATTTCAATATTGAAAATGTTAAATTATAGCATTAAAGTAAGGAAAGAGCGAGGTATTTGAATAATGTAACTTTCATCATTTATGATAATTTATAATCTTTGATGATTTATAATCTAAACTCGAAATATTCATCCCCGATGTAAATACGAATAGTGTTTTAAGACAGAAATTTTAATTGCTGCTACAACTGCAATCCTTTTATTTTTGCCGGAAAGTTGTGATTAGTTTCGAACGGGGATATTGGGTACAATGCAAAAGGTATTGGCATTTTGTATACTACCTCTTTCGTCTATCCATTGTATTATTTCCTTGTTTTACCCTGTTCCCCCTCTTCGTGTTGATTACTTTTGCTTTCTTGCATTTCATTATCTCTCTCTCTCTCTCTCTCTCTCTCTCCTCTTCTTTTTCTTCTTCTTCTTTTGCAATATGTTGCAGGTGTTCACTGCATCCATTATTATCATTAGTCGTCACTTGCTGAGTCTCTGCTAGTTTTATATCTTTTGTTACTGCGAATTTCTTTCCCTAAATAGACGTTTTTCTTTTCCGCTGTTTTTTTTTTGGGGGGGGGGGGGGGATGGCGGCGACATAATAAATTTCCTGAGAGATATTCTTATGTGACGAAATTTAAAAAAAAACAAAAACTACGACAAGTAATTATTGTCACCTTCAAAGAGGAGGGGATATATATATATATATATATATATATATATATATATATATATATATATATATATATATATATATATATATATATATATATATATATATATATATATATATATATATATATATATATATATATATATATATATTATATGTGTATATATATATGCTATATATAGGTACATGTATGAATATATGTTAAGTTCATTCACAACATAAATTAAGAGATGATTTTAATAATTCTGTCTTAAACTGAGATTTATGCGCTGCATAATTAACTCACTCACTGCAAGTCCTGCTATCACACCTTGGAGCAACATTGGAAAGTCTTATAAGCCACATTATTCCAACATCCGGCATCTCACAAGTCGCCCTGTGCCTGGATACATATGCATGAACCCAGGACAGACAGATGAAATGAATTTGCATATGGTTACCACTCTTTGTCATGCAAAAGATGCAAAAGCTTCTGAATAGTTTCGAAGGAGAGAGAGAGAGAGAGAGAGAGAGAGAGAGAGAGAGAGAGAGATTCTTTTCTTGTTTTCATTTGCATTAAGTTCCTCTTCGTCTCTGTTTTCGTAGCGCCATCTTTGCTTCCGGACTGTACTTGCCTGTGTTCGTTCACCAAATTGTTTGATTCCTTGCTTTTTTTTTATTTTTTTTTATTTATTTATTTTTTTTTATTTTTTATTTTTTTTTTTTTGCATTTGTAAGTCCTTTTCGGATTCTCCAATTGTCATTGATGTTTATTTCAAGGTAGTGGTACATGAGATGTACTACACAAATACCCTATAAACCGCCCACCGACCCCTCTCCCATACACACCCGTACGCACAAAACACACACACACACACCACCCACACACACATCGCACACACACACAAACACACCCAAACACACACTCACACACACACACACACACCACACCTCACACACACACACACACACACAGAAGAAAAGGCAAAGAAATAATGTTTGAGACTCAAACTTCATATTTATGAGACATAGAAGAAGAAGAAGAAGAAGAAGAAGAAGAAGAAGAAAGAGGGTTTTCTAGATAAAAACCTAACAGTAATTGAAAGAGACATTGCCAGTTTATAACCGACTCAACTTTACCCAGATCCGTTCATGAAATCACAAGGAATGTGACGAATTACTAACCTGTATATATATATCCATGTCAGATCTTTTAAGGTATTTAGAGGAAATCATACTTGTATATGTTACGAAATGGATGATTTAACCTTATATTGTATAGAAATCGCATTCCTATAGTACTATTGTGGGACAAGTAGATATCCTGTAAACCTATAGTAATGCAGGTGCTATCTCGTCCATTCAAGAGATTTAATAGAAAAAAAAAAGTTTTTTACCTGTATGGAATCCAGTACGTCCAGGCATGGTTCCGTAAGAATAATCTTGTAAATGCATAAATATAACACGAGTTATATGTCTGGGTCCAACGGAATATATGTTGTTTATTCAGATAACAACTGAAACTGCATCCGGGGAAACCGGTGAATAATGTATTTCTCACTTTGTTGACACTAACGTGCGTATATCTCACATCCCTTCAGTGTTTGCACAGCGCATGAAGTTTATAATACGTTGAGTAAATATTAAAGAACACATTCAAAAGCAAGAGGCTCTTTGGGCTGCCTCATATAATATGGCCCTCTTACTCGCGGGTCAAAGGGATCCTGAATAAACTATATATAAAGGGATTCTTACCTAATCCTTTTTTTTTCTATTTCTATTTCGAATACAAATCTAGGATGCGACCCATTAATGGAATGCATTTCTTAAGAGACTGTTGAATGGAATTGAGATGTACCCATTGTCGATTCAGATGTATTCTGTATTCACCTTCCCATACATTTGGAATGCCATTGCTTCAAAATTTTTCATTCGTCTTTGTCCTTCCAAGACATATGTATTATTTCTTTTCGTGTTATATATTTACACTCACTGCATACGCATACTCATCCATGTATATATAGTATGTGTGCGTGCTTATATATATATATATATATATATATATATAATATATATATATATATATATATATATATATATATGATATTATTATATACTATATATATATATATTATATATATATATATGATATATATATATATATATATATATATATATATATATATATATATATATATATATATATCTATATATATATATATATATATATATATATATATATATATGAAAGGTAATGCCACGGAGGAAAATGAAAAGACGAGAAATGCCGAGATCCTTCGGTCTACACGACCCTTTATTTCGTGATCAAGTTATTGATATATATATATATATATATATATATATATATATATATATATATATATATATATATATATATATATATATATATATACCTATATATAATATATATATACTCTCACACGAATCGCCAGACTGGTGGCAAAGCCTTTTTCTTTCATCCAGGAGAAAACAGAAACTGGCAGATATAGTCGTAGGAGGGAAATGCGGTTCCTTTTGAGGAACGAATTCACTTGAGGTTCTCGTCGAGTCGAAGATGAATCTGCTTTCCATCTCTCAAAGAATTTTGGCAGAGAAGGGTTAGGAAAGGACTCTCTCCATCCATCACGATGCTCCCGAGACGTCGGGGGAGATTGGTGGACTTGGGAAGGATTCCAGACGAATATGACGAAATGTGAGATGTTTCAGAATGAGAGGGGGAAAGCGAGATGCTTCAAGATGTTTTTCATATCAGGGAATCTGAAAGTTATAGTTTTTTTTTTTTTTATTTAGTTTAACCAGACCACTGCGTTAATATCAACTCTCCTAGGGCTGGCCCGAAGGATTAGAGAGGCTTTTTAAAATCTTTATAAACTACTATCTAAAAAAAGTATTTAATAATTAAGAATATTTATTAAATAAACTAAATGTATTATTAAACTTAAGGAATTTTAAAATATTAAAACGTGAAAATTTGTCACTTTTTGACAATATATCTTTAAAGGAATATCTTCTAAATAATATGTATCTTTGGATTCTCTATTTTGGACTAGTATTTATTTAAATGATTTCGATCTAGCACTCTTTTTTACCAAACAAAACGTTAGGAACACCATACTGATTATTTATAACTTATCTCTAAGTATACTTTAGTAAAAGTAATGGCTACTTCAGCAGCGTCACACTAGTAGAGATTCTTCTCTATTTTACGAATAGCGGCTTTTTCCGTGCTACTAAAACAGGCTAGTAAAGTGCCTATAGAGATCATGATCAAATACAGTGTCAAATAGGTGTATATATTTGAATTTTTACAGATAAACTATGATACCATAGTCATCAAAGTCATTAAAGATTCTCTCTCTCTCTCTCTCTCTCTCTCTCTCTCTCTTCTGCTTCTCCTCTCTTCTCCTCTCTCTCTCTCTCTCTCTCTCAGATCAATTTAACCAATACTTTGCTAATGTAGGAAAAATAACTTATGGTAAAACGCAGGAAATTCTACAGAAGTACGAAAATGAAGATGATAGAACCACTCAAACTAATCTTGGTAATAATAAAAGATTGTTAGACCTCAACCAGTTACAGTAGAAACAATAATATTAACAGTTAAGAGCTTGAATAATAGTAATGCTTACGGGACGGATGGTATTCCTACCAGCTTTCTAAAAGATTCCCTTATAGTTATTGCATATTATATCACGGTTATCATAAATACATCGATTGTAACTGGGAAATTCCCTCTATTTGGAAACAACCCCTCGTAAACCCTCTTCACAAGAAAGGAGACAAGGACGACCCTGGTAATTATAGACCTGTTTCTGTCCTTCCGGTGTTATCAAAAATAATGGAAAAGATTGTGTGTAATCAGTTAATGGAACATCTAGAAAAAAATAATTTGATTTATAACACTCAACATGGATTCCGTAAAGGTTTATTAACAGAAATAGCTTTGATGAAATTAACAGATGAAATTTATAAAAATATTGATGGAAAAAAAGTTTCCATATTAATTTTATGCGACCTATCAAAGGCATTCGATAGTGTCAACCATGATGAATTGTGTAAATCTTTTAAGGAACATCACATTGATACTTTCTGGTTTCGGGATTACTTGGGAGATAGGAGTCAGGTAGTTAGATTAGGAGACGTAAATTCTTGTATTGAAAAGGTTGAATTTGGGGTCCCACAGGGATCTGTCCTAGGCCCAATTCTGTTTTTAATCTACGTTAATGATATGATTAAATACATAGAAAACTGCCTGCTAATTCAATATGCCGATGACACCCAAGTTCTTTTGGCTGATCAAATAGAAAATCTAGATGCCTTAATTAAAAGGGCTGAACTAATATTGCTCAAAATTAAGAAATATTTTCTAAGAAAAGGGCTATTATTAAATGATACCAAAACACAGTGCATGTTTGTGGGTAGCTCACAGTATATTAGCAAAATTCCAGATGACATTGTAATAAAATGCGATGGGGATGAAGTAAAGATAAGTCAACATGTAAAAAATCTAGGTCTACACATGGACAGGTATTTGACATTCAGTACTCACATTGACGAGCTGAGTAGAAAAGTTAGTGGCATTCTAATGTATCTAAGTAGAGTAAAAGATTACTTTGATGATACTACTCGAGCTTTGATTGTGGAAAGTCTGGTCCTGAGTGTAATAAACTACTGTATTAAGATATGGGGGGTAGCTAATGATATGCACATGGAAAAAGCTAAAAAAAATCTAAAACTTTGCAGGTAGAGTAGCCGTTATTGGTGTGAAAAAACTCGATCACATCACCCCAACATTCCAGCAATTAAAGTGGATAAAATTAAAAGAAAAGTGTATGTACGATGTTTGTGTTTTTGTTTTTAAAAGTTTGAGAAAAGAATATCCCAACTGGCTATACACATTTCCTACAGTTGGTAATTGTAGGAATGCATTAACAAGACAGAATGAAAATCTATATGTAGAAAGCTATCGAACGAATTTGGGTTCACGCTCGATGGCAATAAGGGGCCCAGCTTGCTGGAATAAACTACCTCTGGAAATAAGAAAATGTATAGATGTTAGTTCTGATTTATTCAAAAGGAAACTTAAGCAATGCTTCTTAAATTTTACTTGAATGTATATATATCCTAGACTTTTACAATCCAATTATTGTGAATTTTATGTAAATAATTTATATTGTTATGTAGCAGAATAACCATTTTATAATGATATAAAGGTTTTTGACTTTGACTTTTGACTTAACTTGACTCTCTCTCTTAAAGCGAGCTTTCGTCTGGAGCTGCCTGACATCCTCATGCTGGGAAGCTGAGATGGACTGATCTTGGTGTGGTGTCCGTCCTCCAGCATGGGGCGGACCCCCTGCTGTCAACCCCAAATATAAGGAGGACGGACACCACACCAAGATCAGTCCACCTTCAGCTTCCACCCGAGGATGTCTGGGAGCTCCAGACGAAAGCTCGCTTTAAGAAAGAGAGAGAGAGAGAGTGAGAGAAAATCGTTAATGACTTTGATGACTATGGTATCATAGTTTAGGTGTAAAATTCAAATATATACACCTATTTTGACACTGTATTTGATCATGACCACTATAGGCGCTCTACTAGCCTGTTTAAGGAGCACGGAAAAAGCCGCTAGTCGTAAAATAGAGAAGAATCTCTACTAGTGTAACGCTGCTGAAGTAGCCATTACTTTTAATAAAGTGTGCTTGGGAGAGGGTCTGCTTCATAAGTACACTAATTATCTCTAAGTAATAACTATAGGTAATATTTGGGCTTAATAGCAATGATGGGGGAAATTCTGCATTTTTCATTTACAGAGTATATTAATGTGAAAAGTGTATACTTTAAAACTCCATGAAGAGAGGAGAAACATTGAATGTCTTGGGTGTGAGCTACGAAAGCAAGTGTTCAAAAAAAAAAAGGCTTAATTTTTTGGTTTTGAAATAAAAGTAAAGATAAGTTTCTTTTAAGCAAAAGGGGAGTTTCCAGCCCTGTGATTGGCTTACCAACATCCAATCAGGAGCGTCGTAAGGGACTGGCCTAGACATCAAATGCACGGTTGATGTGAATCTACTATAGTACCATTATATCAACAATGGAATGGGCCTGTCAGACTATTTAGGAAGCGTCAGAATGCAACGGGAAAATGATGCTCAATAGTCTTATCTTAAATTTAACCATGCCCAATAATTTTCGTGGCCCATTCCATTGTTGATATAATGGTACCATAGTAGATTCACATCAACCGTGCATTTGATGTCTAGGCCAGTCCCTTACGACGCTCCTGATTGGATGTTGGTAAGCCAATCACAGGGCTGGAAACTCTCAGCATCTCTCGAGAGTTCACATGTGTAGGATCTATGTTCCATCTCTCTTGAGGGATACGTCTTTCAAAAGTATCCCTCGGGAGAGGTGGAACATGCATCCTACCTATGTAAACTCTCTCGAGAGAGACTGAGAGTTTCCAGCCCTGTCATTAGCTTATCAACAGCCAATCAGGAGCGTCGTAAGGGACTGGCCTAGGCGTCAAATGCACGGTTGATGTGAATCTACTATAGTAAATCTGCAGATAAATAAGTAAATCAAAGAAAAATAAATAGGTAAATCAATAAATGTTTATTTATATTTCGGAACGAGTTACCAGCACCTGGCTGAGTCAAAATCTTGGCATAAAAGGAAGACAAGGATACGACGAACGCATACACCGACCGAGACAAAAAAGAAAACATATGTTTTCTTAAGTATTCAAGAATCTGAAGCAACAGCATCCAAAACAATTTCCTGTTTGCTCGCTGAACTCATATCCTGGGTCTGGAACTCATGAATAATCCGAGCTACAATGTTCTGGAAGATGGAGGGATTATTCCGCCTCTCGCGAATGGCTTCCATTCGAGGTGTCGGGTTTCTAGTGTGTGAGCCTCATTGTGACTCACTGTTGTTCTCACCAAAATCATATTGTCTGTTGATATTGTCCAGTTATCAAGTTTCCATGAGATTATGATAGCATGCCTCCATTGATTAGTTGCTACGTAGTTCTAAAAGATTACTGCACGTCATAAAATAATTTTGAACTTATTCCAAATCGCTTGGTTCTTGATTCTGATATATAGCCATTCTGGTTATGACAGACCTTTAAGGTTTGGTGCAAGTTTCGGAAACCATTACATTGTAAAACAGAATACCATTAATGGCCTGTTTATTTCTGTTCTTTTATCCTGGTGAAAGTATGTCAGAAAAAGCTATCAGTTTTCCATGGATTTGAAATAAAAACAATATTTTCACCCCGTATTTACAAAAGCGTTGAGTATTTAATACCAGTTCCTCATATTAGATTTGGAGATAACCAAGCAACTCGAGTTTTGCGTATGATGACGAAAAATGCTTTAAATCTGATTTGAATGGTAGCTTTCCTTCCTATGACCACAGACGATTGATGGCTGTGAGTTTAAAGTATTTATAAGCCTTGTTTTGATGAGAAGTGTCTCCTTAACGTACTTTAATTTAGCCAGTGTGGGTTACGAACCTAGGTTTAGACAGCAATGCTAAAAGGCTATGAACTGCAACCAAAGGCTCATTATTTACAGAACTCATGGACAAATGAGTAACAATAGTCCCGCAAATTTAATGGATGGAATGTAAATATATTACAACGAAGAAAATAACAGTCCAAATTCTGGGCTTATATCCGCTTTTACCATGCGATATGAGGTGTGTAAATAGAATATTTACCTTTGAAAATAGATTCATTGGTTTAGCATTAGGGATTTTTATGCAGTGATTAGAAAGGAATATACCTTTAACTGAATCTTCAATTATGGAGTTGCTTTTTCATTTCATTTTAACGCATTCTATTGCAAATGCTAAAGTAACTAATTAGGAAAATATTTAGATGTAATCCTTAATTAGGTTTTCAATTTATTCGCTCTAAGTGATAACTTTGAATTACTGAAATGCTTCCCTCATATAGTCCATTGAAGTTGACAGTTCCTCTACTTTATTAGTAAAAAAATATTCGCCCTTCAGAATGATAGCAGGCACGACAATAACGCCACCAATTTCGGAATCCACGACAACACGAAACCAGGCGAAAATAACTGAACGCAAGCGAGGGAAATAGAACATTAAGAAAACACAATGGCAAAGGCGAGAAATGTAATGCCAAGAAGACGTCTCCTTTTACTCCCGGTTCCATCTAAAAGTAAAGTAACCTTCCTCAGATGTGTCCCCTAAGCAAGGGTGTTGCTTCTATGCAAATTGAATGCAACTCCTCCTCCTCCTCCTCCTCCTCCGCCGGCTTATGCACGTGCATGCCGGGTAGCTCTCTGTGTGACATTTTCTGTGCTTTGGAAATGCCCTCGTTTTGGCCACTTAAGGTATTCTTGTCTGTGTTTAGTATGCTGTGGTAATGAAAGCGGGCAAGTCTTTCGTGTACATACTTACATGCATACATATACATATATATATATGCATATCTATATATATAGATATCTATATATATATATATATATATATATATTATATATATATAGTATATATATTAACTATTTATATATTATAGATATATATATATATACATATATATATATTATATTATCTATATATTATATATATATATATTAGGTCTATAATGTGTTTGTACGTGTATCGATTCTAATGAAATGGAAGAGTAATATATCAATTAAATTAATACATTTTTCATCATCGCAAAACGCAATTTGAGAAACCAGGCTTACATAGAGTGAACAATAATGAATTCTGTATTTTATCTAAAGAATTAGTATTATGAATTTTTCAATTTAATTCAATTCATTTTTCTAATGACATTTATTACGCACATTTTTAGTAATGCTAAAAAAATGTTATCAAGATTATATTTTAATCGTTATATAAATCAACGTAAATAAATATAGAAAAAAATTAAAATGAGCATTATGATCTCGCAAACACCGGCGAATGTAAATGAATGATATTTTGGCATTCTAAAGAGAAATAACTAACTGACGATAAATCAGTAGGGGGAAACGTAAACATAACATGTAAACAACAGTGCCTTTTAAAGAATAATGTAAACAGAAGCATAGATAAAGAAACGACTAAGAAAACAGAATCGAAGGGAAACCGAATGTATGGGAAAACGGTGGATAAACATAGAGAAATAATAGCGCAATGAAATTTATAGTTTTGAGACTCTCTCTCTCTCTCTCTCTCTCTCTCTCTCTCTCTCTCTCTCTCTCTCGCTGAAACGATTCCAAATCTTCTGAAAATACAAATCACAAAGAAAGATTGAGAAAAATTAAGACAATTTGAGGAGACAAGATAAAGCTGCTGTGTCGAATGAATATTACCAACACATATCAACAGGCAGCAGTCCACATTGGATGAGGAAGCAAAGAAGGGCAAAGAAAATACGAGGGAAGGGAGCTAAACCAAAGGGAAAGAATTAATAATAAAAAAAAGAAAATAGAAATGCATGTCTGGCAACGTATCACTTCTCTCTCTCTCTCTCTCTCTCTCTCTCTCTCTCTAATTAAAGCTACTTAGAAGAAACTAAATGCAATGAATAATAAAGAGATGCAAGTTTGAAAATGTAAGATTTTCTCTCTCTCTCTCTCTCTCTCTCTCTCTCTCTAACGTTGAAGCTATTCTTAGGAGAAGAAACTAAATGCAATGAATAATAAAGAGATGCAAGTTGGAAAATGTGCCAACTATTTAAGATTCTCTCTCTCTCTCTCTCTCTCTCTCTCTCTCTCTCTCTCTCTCTCTCGTTGTAACTATACTAAACCCTACTGTATCTCGGCATGGCAAAGATTCGCGCTCTTATGCAAATTCATTTCGTGTGTCAGTTTCGGGTTCATGAATATGGAATCGACCAGAGCGTCTGGTGAGTCTGCCAATGTTGGAATTGTTGGCCTTGCAAGACTTTAGATTTAGAAGGTTGTCTTCAGGTGGGTGGGTGGGAGAGTAACAAGACTTAGACTAAGTCCGTTTATTCTGAAGTTACATTGACCGTGGATTATCTGAGGCAATGCTCGGAAGAGTTTTGTATGAATATGAATAAGTATCTGATATTATTATTATTAAATTAGTTCGTTGAGAAGAATGGCATTCTTTATGCCGTTGTACTTATAGTTCGCCTTCTCAATTTGGAGTGTAAGTTTTATATTCTTTTTCGGCAGGTATATTATACCATTGAAAGGAGGTGAATGGATTATTATAATTGAACCAAACAAAACTTCTTCTTTCAATTTTCTTCTGGAGATTGAAAAAGAAACCCAAAAAATTACTGTGTTTAACGTGTTTACTTATAAGTATTTACATTTCATTTTGCTCAACACTCGAGTACTTTCAGGCCCTATCTGAAAGTACTCTTGAACAATGGCCACAGATAGGGCCTGAAAGTACTCGAGTGTTGAGTAAAATGAAATGTAAATACTTATAAGTAAACACGTTATACACAGCAATTTTGTGGGTTTCTTTTTCAATTATCATTATTGTTATAAAAGGGAACATTCTTATGGTAAAAACCTAAAAGGCTACTGAGTTGCAAAGCAAACTTCCAAACCACGTTTCTCTGTCACTTCAGTGTAAGGTCAAGATGGAAAGAGAGTTTGTTCCAGCGAGAATCCATATAATCCAAAAGAAGCGAGCAGTCGTTGGTCCTTATTTTTGAACTTTAACCGATGTTATCAATGGTTCTATATTAATTAGTTCAAGGTATTATTAAATGAGCTGATATAAGTAGAGATGAGGCCCCAACACAAACTATTTATCTATGATTAACATAATTTTTTTATAAACTAGGAATTCCTGTTTTCAGCACAGAGCACAGTTACAAATAATAAACAGCATATTCTTTAGAAGCTTGAATTTCAAGTCGAAGGCCCTTGTGGGATATCCCATATGAATATAATAATTATAATGATAATAATAGTATAGGTAAGTCACACTCTTTTAAACATGTAGTATTGAATGTGATAGCTGCATTAGCCACATTCAACTTTTATAGAGAAAAAACTATACAAACTTAATGAGGAGGATGCAGCAATCACCTTCTATAATAATAATAATAATAATAATAATAATAATAATAATAATAATAATAATAATAATAATAATAATAATAATAATAATAATAATAATAATTTTAAGCATCTTTTAAACATGTAGTATTGCATGTGATAGCTGCATTAGCCACATTCAACTTTTATAGAGAAAAGACTATACAAACTGAATGAGGCTGATGTTAGCAATCACCTATGGAGAAAACACTATACAAACGGAATGAGGCTGATGTAGCAGTCACCTCCAGTAATAACAATTATAACAATAATATTAACAATAATAATAATACAATATAAATTACATAAAAGCAACCTTCTCATGAAGCCGCAATAAATCACATCCAATAATAATAATAATAATAATAATAATAATAATAATAAAAAGACAATATAAATTACTTAAGAGCCAGCTTCTCTTGAAGCTGCAATTAATCACATTCAATAATAATAATAATAATAATAATAATAATAATAATAATAATAATATACAATAATAACATAAAAGCGAGTACTCATGCTCCGCAATTAATCAGTTCATAATATAATAGACATAAAATCAATATAAAATCATAAAAGCGAGCTTCTCATGAAGCCGCAATAATGTCAGTCAGTCAACGTCCGGAATGCAGAATACAGAAAAAAAAGAAAACATCATCACATCAAGCAAAGACGAAAATCATCAGAAATGAGGAATCGAGGAAGAGGAAGGACAAATGACAATGCTGCAGCGCACACATGCTGAATATTTTAACGAGCAAGAAGAAATAAAAAGGAAGGGCGTGATCAAAGCACAGTTTCCGAGACCTTGGACGAGAACCTTCAGTAAAAGGTGATGATTTGCAGATTAAACATTAAACATTTTGAAATTGCGTGGCCCAGAGGGAGATGTTTCCCATATATTAACCTTTCTCCTTCTTTCTCACTCATGACGAGTGAATGATGCAGAAATGAATGAATCGTCGCTCATTCACTTCAACATGTATGAGATATACATGAATGATGGGAAAAATTTATGTAAGAATTTGCTTAACATCGTGCAAGCTCTGTATTTGAGTATGATTCATGTATGTTCATGCTCACAGAAACGTCCATACATACATACATTCAAACGTATATACATACGTGCACATATATATAAGTGATGATATGTAAAATAAAATAAATAAATATAATATATAAAATAATTAAAATAAATTAAATAAATAAATATAATTAAAGAATAAAAAATAAATTAAATATAAATAAATTAAATAATAAAATAAAAAAATAAATAAAAAATAAATTATAAATAAAATAAAATATTTAATAAATATATATATAATATAAATTATAGTTAAAATAAAAATAAATTAAATAAATAATAATAAATATTAATATAATATAAATAAATTATAAATTATAAAATATTAAATATATAAAAATTATATAATAGAATTATAAATATAAAAATTATAAATAATAAATTATATAAATATTAACTAAATTAAAATAATAATTAATAATCAATTAAAAATAAATATAAATAAATTAAATAAATAAAAATGAATTAAATTAAATAAATAAATTAAATAAAAATAAATTAATAAATAATATTAATAATATAAAATAAATAAAAACTTAAATAAATAAATAATAATAAAATTAAATTAAAATATATGACATAAAATTAATAATATAAAATAAAATTAAATATATAAATAAAATTATAAAAATTAAATAGGATAATAAATAAATTATAAATAAATAAATAAATAAAAATAAAATTAAAATATTAATAATAATAAATAAATAATATGATTATATAATTAATAATATATAAATAATTAAAATTATAAAAAATTATAAATAATAAAATAATAATAATATAATATAAATATAAAATATAATTAAATAAAATTAAATATAAAATAAATAAAAATAAATTTAATATAAATAAATAAAAATAAAATTTAATAAATATAAAATAAAATTAATATAAATATAATAAATAGAATAATAAATAAATATGAGATATAAATAATATAAATATATCAATAGAGGGATCCACAGTAAATATCCTTGTTTATCTATATAATATAAATTCTATAATTATACAACAAAGAGCTTAAATAGGACTTTTCGTACCACATATACCACTACTGTGGGACCCATTATAATGAATACTGACACTAAAAGTTTTAGATTTTAAATCATTATATGTAAGATCAATAAGTCCAACAGATTAGGTAAATTGGAACACACGAAATAAAAAGCTTTAAATAAAAATAAGACTTTAATAGAGATTATTAAAATAAAAATATTAAAGAAATAAATATAATATATAGAAAAAAAACAAAGGTGAATTTAATTATACTGTGGAGATCCCGTCACTAAATTAAAACTTTATTGATTTACTTATAATTAGAAGTCACACGAATTACAAATGTGTTTTTAATTTTATTATTTTAGTACAAATAAATAATATAAATAAATGAAAAATAAATAAAATAATGATATATTGATATAATTATAAAATAAAAATAATATTATAAATTAATAATATATAATTTAAAATATATTAATAATATAAAATAAAATATATATACTAAAATTAATAATAAATATAAATTATAAACAAAATATAATAAAATTAAATATATTATATACAGATAATATAATAATATATATAATATAATAATAAATAAAATAATAAAAATATTAAAATAAATAATAAATTAAATAAATAATTAATACAAATATTAATATATAATGCTAAAAAATAAAAAATAAAAACACTGTATTTCGTGCTTACTAATAAAAAAAATAATACAAACAAATGAAAAATATAATAATAAATATATAATAATTAAATTAAATATAAAATATAAATATATATAAATATAATAAATTATAATAATTGGTATTATAAAATAAATAAAATATAATATAATATATATATAAATAACAATAAAACACTATGATTACTGCAGCCCTTCCTCTGCCAGGTTTTTGAAACTACTGTAATAAAATTATATGATACAAAAGGGGGTCCGTCTGTTAGAGATTAAGCAGCAGTTATTGCTGTCATTCTAGTTAATTAAAATACTTTTAAATTCACTCTATTTTCTATCAGGTGTCAATTATGAACTCATCAAATTAGTGATTGGTGAAATTGATTTGGGCAGGACCATATCACACGTGGTGTGGAGTTAAGTATTCTGTTTGAAAATTCATTAATGCAGACTCATCTATTTTCTTCTTCTTTTTGGTTTTAAGGGTCCCACGCGCTAATTTGAGAGAGTATGTTGACTGCATGATTATCAGTATATTAATTTCGTCTCTCCCTAATGTTTCATGCTTTCCTATTTATATTTCTATCGGAATATCAAGTTCATTACTTTGTTGCATGTCCAAACAATGTAATTGTATGTAAAAGTTTTTCCTTTTGAGTCGGATGCCTCCACCGCATTAACTTCTTTGGTCTTTCTCTGTTTTAGTTGTTATGCTATATTTACTGGATAAATTGGTTATTGTTTTGTTTCATTTGGTTGAAGTAAGGTCTTGACTCTTATGAAAGACTCTTTTATTTAGATAACTCATTGTAACTTCTCACCTTTTCTTTAAAACAAATCCTCCTATTTATTTTTCAAACCATCCAGATTTCCTTTACCGTATCATGTATTATTAACAAATTCCTGTTGCTACCATAAATCTAGTTCAGAGAGCTTTAACGCCGCAATGGCTATTCCGCTGCTGATATCAGTCATACTCAATCTCCCCACAATGGTTTCAGTGCCTTC
>NC_061096.1:64794818-64814818 GCF_015104395.2 Macrobrachium nipponense
CCTTCCAGCATTCTGGAAATTCCTGGAGGAGCTTAAATGCATTTTTGAAAGAGGTGGGAACATGCAAATTAGCCGCTGGAAAGCTTTCCTTGATGAACTGTTGATAAATGGTTTCTTATCGTTCACAGCTAAATCTTGTAAGCCGTTTTTGAAAACGGTACAAATTCCTTATTCAGGTCATATCTACTGTTTATAGATGATACAAGTATAAGACTTACACAAGTATATGAAATGTTGAAACAAGTTTCCCTGTGTATGTACGTTCGTATGTATGCCCGTCGATGTTTTGCTATGCTCTCTTATTTCATGTTGCTGAAAATTGGAAATAAACATTGCATACAAAAGCAATGATAATAATATCTAAACCTGATTTTATCCCTAAATTTATGTTTAAATCTAAATTTAGTTCATTATGTGAGAGGAAATCATCTACTTAGACGCTTTTAAGAGCTAGAAATTTATAGGGAATTACAGAAATTAACATCTGTGGCATTTTGATGGAGATGACGTATCCCCAAACTTGTAATTGATTATCATTATTAGTAGTTAGTATAATTGAATCATTCTGTCATCCAGGCCATAACCTTGATCACACCTGCCCCTAGGGATTAATGAAATTGAAATTCTAATTGAGACGAATTCAGCAATTTATGACGTGGAAATGGGTAATTTCATGACACTTAATTCGTTCTTTATGATCCTAAGTTATAATTTTAATCTGTAATATTTAGACTGTAGCTTAGTATTATGATACCTAACTGGTAAACATTGCCATGGAATGAGCCGTCGTCATCACTTCACTTTGTAAGCTTCTGTGGGGTAGAATACTAACATTGGAAACCAAATGATAAGATATATGAAACTGAAGTACACCTGAATCTCAAATAAGACCGATGAGAAAACAGAGTACCGGTGGTTATAATACTATCATCACATCTCCTAAACTTTCTAAAGAAAAATAATGTTTCTCGTGCGTCAATAACAAACCAGAGCACAGTGTCATACGAAAGTTGGTAAATTATTTACAGAATAACAGACCATTAAATGATATCTTTTGCTTAATTCTGACATTTAATGGAATTAATGACATACATTTTAATAATTGACCAAAGTCCATCCTTTTCTATATGTATTTTAATACATCATTTTTTCCCATCTTTTTACTATATAAATACATTAAATAAATGCTTATTATAGTAATGGCTTTAGCAGGTTATCTGTCAGTGTTATGTTGTGACGATGGTCATATGCCATTTGAGTCTCTATGCACATAATATGTGAAAAGAACGAACGGACAATATCGATCTTGTTTTACTGTGCTTGTTTTACTGGTTTATCAAGTTGAATATCCAGAAATAATTGCAGAAAAATATTTCGAGACATTCTTACTAAGTCTTCCAAGTCAGGTCATTGGTTTCGTCACCGCCAAGAGATGACAAAATTCAGTGACGTTTATCTGTAGGATGAGAACACCTGCGGTGTCTAATGAATATTAATCTCCTCAATAGGCATCGGAAGGATAAGTGTATATATAGGGGAGTTCGGTAGAACTACTCATCAGATCTGTCCTTTCCTTCTATACTTGACAAGGTAAGGTAGATAAGGAAACCTCCAAAAAATTGCGAGGTTCTTGTCGCTGTATTTATATTGTTTACATATGGCTCCTCAGTCCTCTTGTGGTTCCAATGGTCCGTTGCAAGATTAGAAGTTGTAGTTTTTTTGGGTGTAGAATCATAGTCGATCTCCAGGTCTCAAGCCAACCAAAATCATTTAATGAGACTTTCGAACTTGCCTTGAAGAAGTTATATTACTGTAGGTGTCGTCTCCTTTGCTATTAATCTAAACCAATGAGACAGTCGGTTATTTTTTCTTGAAATCGCAAGTTCATTATTTCTCCTACCCAGATATTGGCGCTTCACTTTATCCTGATCTCCGACTGCCTAATCATATTTTTTTCTGGGTTTGTCTCTCATCTCGAAATTGTTAAATTAAAGGTCATTTATCTGACCAATGGATCGGCCTTTCCTTCTTCTCACGGTTCTCCATATTTCCTGCTCACAGCCGATGCAACTTTGTCGGGACTTTAGACATTTTATTAGGCAGGTCTTCAATTATATTATGGAAGAAGCCATATTCTCAAGTGATCTTGTAGCACTTGATAACAAATTATTCTCACATTCAGTTTGCGAAAATCAATAACCATTCGATATTCTGTGCATCTCTTAATAACCGCTAAATATCTCTTCCCATGATTCCCCTTATCAAATTATCCCAGCCTACAAGATTGATGTGAAACATCCTCCTGTCTGGGCAGTTAAAAAGGCATATATTTCATGTTCCATGATGTGTAGCTTTGGAAATCTTTATCATCGTTATGATCATCATCATGTCAGCTCTGAACATTGTTATTAGTTTAATTTCGTAGAGACTCCTTCCCTTGCTTCGTCTTACTCCCTTCCGTTAGGTTGTACTCATTCATTGATATGTATATGTTTAAAAGTCGTTTTTTCTGTTATTAGTTTAATTTCGTAAAGACTCCTTCCCTTGCTTCGTCTTACTCCCTTCCGTTAGGTTGTACTCGTTCATTGATATGTATATGTTTAAAAGTCGTTTTTTTCAAAAGAGAAAATTCCCTGCCTCATGCGCTATGTCCCTGAACTTTTATTCATTGATAACTGTGCACATTTTTAAAAACACTCGCTTTATTCAGAGCATAAACTGCTGTCTCTCTCATCTAAACTTTTTTTTACATTTTTGTTCTTGAAACACCTTTTTTTTATTACAGTATAAAAAGTTCTGTCCAATTTCCCTGTCCGTAAAATGTGATTTATTAATTATTTTGTCCATATTTAAAGCGCAGTTTTCGAAAAGAGAAGTCTCCTGCTTTCTTTTCCTCTTATTCAAAATTTTCTTCAATAACTGTCGCGTCTGTTTTCAGTTTCCTAACTTTTTAACAATTGAAAAATGCGGTTCCGACTCTGCGTCACTGCACTCGTATATTTGTGAAGTCATATTTTTGTTTAAAAAAAAAAATCTTCCTCAAACGTTTAACCGTCGGCATCGTTTCTCCTTTGAACACATTTATACTTATTAATTATCGTATCCATTTCGTGGCGCGATTTAAAATAATTACCTCTCTTTTCCAGAGACATTCTTTACGTATATTGTCGTTTTTTCTTTGTTCTTTATGTTTAAAATTTTTTTCTCTCCCTCTCTCCAGGGAACCTGATCGAACAGAGGAAATGGCTCGACTCCACCTTTTGTTCCTTGTTTTCACGACCGTCGTGGTAAGTGGAACTTCTCCCCAGCGAGAAGTTTGTTTAGAACCTAATGGGGGATCTTATTATCTCGCAGATGAAGGATAATCATAACCTTCTTTGATAAATCATTCATTCTTCATCAGCTTTGTCGATAGTCGTCTCGTATTCATACTTTCTCTTCTTATATTAGAATAATATTCTTTAAATGCTTCATTTTGCAAGTTAGAGATACATTTTCAGTTCGTTCCACAAATAATGATAGCGACAGTTTATAATATTTACACCAATTCAACATTAAAGCTTACACTCCCGATAAAAAGGTGAAAGAATACTTCCATTAACCGAATTTCATTCCTAATATTTGCTATTAAGCTATTTCTATGGGTATCTTTCCTTTTTCTCGAAGTGTAATCCCTAATTGGGGACACTTTTTAATGAGCCTTCTCCAGCTGTTTCTATCTTAAACGACTCGTTTCATAATTAGTTTTGGCAGATGTTTTACGGATGAATCGCCCTTCTGACTCAGACCCTCCATATCTATCCGGTCTTGATACAGACATGGCCCCTACCAGTGGCTAGGTTCACAGTGGCTACATGATATCATTATTTATGTATATTCATATTTAGACATGATTACTGAGATAAATATGTTCGTAAGAATATTTGTTATAATTGTTTAGTTGTATATTTAGGTATTTTCTTTTTCTGTAGATGGCTGCTTTGGCCACGGAAACCATAAACGCAGAGGACAACCAGGAAGCCCTGAAGCTCGCTGACCAACAAGGAGATCTTAGCCTTAGTGACCTAATGGACAGATCCAGGAGTAAGTTCCAAAAGGTTTAGATGTGACTGACATTAAGTGAAATAAATGATTTAGCATATTTTTCTTCGCTCTCATCTCTTCACTTTAATCATCTTATCAATTTGACACGTGTCACATACGCGGGGTTGTAAAACCTTTGTTTGCAACACCATTCATCCGCGAAAAAGCCCCATTTGAAATTCTTTATTACCATGATTAAGCATATCTGATGATCGCGCCACGGACGTCCTTCCTAAAACGCTATTTGAACCCTTGCAGGACCAGGCTGCAGTAACCGAAAATGCCTGCGATGGTACCGCGGCTGGTGGGCAGCCGAGCCCTGCCAGGGCGACCTGCGCCAAGTGGCCATCTGCAACAAGAAGGAAAAGATGTACTGCTGCGCCCACGCCTGCGAGGCCAAGAAGACCTGCCCCACAGGGTGCACCAACAACGCCTCCGACTGCGAGTTCGGCGTCATTCCCGGCGGGTGCAGGGGCCGTCAGTGTTACTGTTGCATGCCTCCTCCTCCCCCACCACCAGCACCAGGAAAGTAAACGACTTCAGGCAAGGTATGTTTAAATCTAGAAAAAAAATTACGATACTTACTTGTGGTCGGTTGTGTTCTATATCGAAAACTTCCATGAATAGTTAGGGTGCGTTCACACTGATTGATATATATATATATATATATATATATATATATATATATATATATATATATATATATATATATATATTTATTTATGAGTATATGTATATATATATATATATATATATATATATATATATATATATATATATATATATATATATATGATGAGTATGTATATATATATATATATATATATATAGAATATATATATTTATTTGTATGAATATATAGTACCTATATATATATATATATATATATATATATATATCTATATATATATATTTATATATATATAATTTTCGAGGCTACTTGTCTCATCATCAGGGCTGTAAGAATAAAGAATGAAAATTAAGAATCGCATCCGTAGAATTCTACACTTCCAAAAGCCCAAACATGGAACTTATACTGTAGCAGATATTAAAAAAAAGACATTAATACATGTTAATAAAATTTTAAATATTTAAAAAACAAAAAACGTAAATAAAAATATCAAAACACTTAGTATCTAATTCTGTGGGATATATATATATATATATATATATATATATATATCTATATATATATATATATATATATATATATTATACATATATATATATATATATATATATATATATATATATATATATATATATATAAATATATATATATTTCTATATATATATATTATCTACCAGAGAAATAGCAAAATGTTTTTCAACGTCTACTATGAAAATATTATTTTAACTCCCAACTTCGTACCGCTATCTATCCTGAGCTGAGAGGTGTATAGCAGTAATTTCAGTCTTGCTGGTTTTGAAGATGAAATTGATTATAATGATGCATATTCAACCTTTGGAAAGCTGTGGCGTATGATTCAATAGAGTTTAAGCTGAATATATGCGGAATAACTAGAGATACGATTTATATAGTCTGTTATATGTAATACAACCACGTATTCAGCTTTGTCTGAAGTCTGAATGACACTGTCACCAAAGGAATTGTTTATATCTTTCAGCAATCGACCACAGGGGACGGATACGATCAAGTGACGACAGCGTTTTGAATATTCTGTAATTCTCAACACACTACTTGTGATTGAATGGGCGAATTCAAAAGCGCCAGGTAAAGCATAATTTATCAGAGATGGTTTGATAACAAAAGCAAACTTATGAAACCGATTACAGGAAATATCACTGTAATTTTGCAGTTTATTGAAAGGTGAATATAAAACTATAAAATCCTGATGTATAAGAACGAGAAGCCCATAATAAAGATGCAATCCATGTCTTTTGGTTTTATTTTTCTCGACTTTGGAAGTGCTAAGGTATAACTATTTATAGCTATATTGGAAATGCTAAGGAATGACCATTTATAGTTGCACTGGAAGTGCTAAGGTATGACTATTTATAGCTATATTGGAAATGCTAAGGTATGACCATTTATAGCTATATTGGAAATGTTAAGGTATGACCATTTATAGCTATATTGGAAATGCTACGGTATGAACATTTATAGCTGCATTGGAAATGCTAAGGTATGACCATTTGTAGCTATATCGGAAATGTTAAGGTATGACCATTTATAACTATATTGGAAATGCTAAGGTATGACCATTTATAACTGTATTGGAAATGCTAAGGTATGACCATTTATAGCTGTATTGAAAATGCTAAGGTATGACCATTTATAGCTATATTGGAAATTTTAAAGTATGACCATTTATAACTATATTGGAAATTCTCAGTAGACCATTTATAACTATATTTGAAATTTTTGGCTAAGGTATTGGGAAATGCTAAGAGCCTGTATGAAAATTCTAGGTATGACCATTTGTAGCTATATTGGAAATGTTAAAGTATGACTATTTATAACTATATTGGAAATGCTACGGTATGAACATTTATAGCTGTATTGGAAATGCTACGGCATGGCCATTTATAACTATATTCAGTTCTGCTTGGTAGAGCAAGCACTGATGAAATATCATAGGACAAATTCTCTTCACCATTAGATCGTTAAACTTACCTACATACAATACTTTTTTGTAAACTGGTGCACATTTTCATTCCAATCGGGTACTTTCACTGTTAAGAGTTGATTGTGCTCCATTATTGCAGTGTTGGCATAGGCTCTATTACAATATACGTTTGCTGTGCAATGTTTGACTCCGAAAGCACCATCTAACTAACGGTATCTTAGCTCTTCCTCTCTTCTTTCTCCTTTGCCTTTATAATTACACAAACGTTTTTCACCGGTTCATTGAGGTCAGTTATCCCCACGAAACCTATCTACATAATAACATTCCAATCAAACTTTTCATCCAAGTCTAACGCTTTCCGTAGCTTGAGTTCCACATTCTTTTCCTGTTTCAACCCTTTTTCGTCCAAATGTAGGAGCACTCCTCGTGCATACTCTCCAAATAGCTCTTACCTTTTTTTACATTTGTATTTAACACGTATTAACCCGTTTTGTGCAAGAGGGTTGGCGCAACACATCTCGTGTATACGTAATTTTGCTTCTATAGAAAATATTCTTTCTTTCCATCTTTTGCAGAGGTCCTATTATCTTCGTTACTTCATCTTTTAAATTATAATTATTCTTTGCAAATACTACCATACTAAATTTCCTCCAAATACCTGTATGTCTCCGCTGTTTCTGTCCTTACACCATCTAAGCAATTATTGACTTCTCTCTTTATTTACTAACACCTACTTTCAACTTTTCATGTTACCAAACACCTTTGAACCCTTTTTCCCAAATTTTGACTTTTTCTTCCCTATTACAACCATCTCTTCATGTGTAGACATCGGACACTCTACGCTCCATTTCTTCACCATTTATTTCGTCCTACAGCTTTGCACCAACACTCCCTGTTCTCTCCTTTGAATTCTTTAATGGCCCCATTCATATAACTATTACACAGACATAGAGACATACACTATCAGTCCTTTATCATAATACTATCCTACCAGTTATGTTTGATAACGTTTTAGCTCAATCAATATTAACTGTGGAGTTGTTTCTTATTTTCATTTAGATTCTTTGCCTCATCCTAACATACCTAGCAAATGTCAGTCATCATCTCATCCACAGGATAACAACCACATGACAAAATCTCACTTGTATTGCAATCTGCTCGTAGATAAATCTCCATCTCGCTACAAAAAAACTCACAAATGAACATTCAATTCCTTACCAGTCTTGTACATATTGAAAGCCTCTTCAAAATACGAAGTCGCCAACACATTTGTATATCTATATATGATTTATGTATGTGTGTGTGTGTATATGCACACACACACACACACACACACACACACACACACACACACACATATATATATATATATATATATATATATATATATATAATATATATATATATATATATATTATATATATATATATATGTGTATATATATATTTATATATATATATATATATATATATATATATATATATATATATATATATATATATATATATATATATATATATATATATATATATATGTAACGCTTGATTTTAGAAATCAGTTTTCAGTTATCTATAAATCTTTTACATGTAGATTTTTTTCCCTCCAATTCTCGGGTTTCTTGATACATTTTTTTTTTTCCCTCCAATTCTCGGGTACAATTTTTTTCCGACCGCTAATTAAGTCTGACCACAAGGATTCCTCTTAATTACGGCGGATCCAGACAATAGCCGACGGTTTCGTGGCCCAGATTCGTCCATTTCTTTTGTGCGGGATTTAAAGCGTCGATTCCGAGGGAAGTCGTCCGTAAACGGGAGACGTTGTGTTTCAGGTGGAATCAGGAATATTCCCGACGTTGCCATGAAGCCAGTCGTGATGAATATGCGTCATCTTTTGAGGATAGAACGGACTCGCCAGTCCTCGTTGAAAACAGATGTAGTCATGGTGGAATAGATTATAAAATGTAATTAATGAGAACCTTAATAAGTGAGACACAAAAAGCAACAACTCACGGATGTGGAGAGGCAAAATTATTCTGCAACAGCTACAGGAACCTTCAGCTACAAGACCAATAACAAAATCTACAAATTTATTTATCTTTCTATGGACCATACCATGATTCATTATATCTATACATCATGATCTTACCTGTCTTCTCGAGAACTGCTAACTTCATTCCTTTATCGGGATGACTTTGATCACTGTAAAATTAATAATCTTTTTAGAAATATGGATAACAGTGCCTCAGCGGCGTGGTTGGTATGGTATTAGCGTCCCACCTCGGTGGTCGCTGGTTCGATTCTCGGCCATTCCATTGAGGAGTGAGAGATGTGTATTTCTGGTGATAGAAGTTCACTCTCGACGTGGTTCGGAAGTCACGTAAAGCCGTTGGTCCCTATGCTGAATAACCACTGGTTCCATGCAACGCAAAAGCACCATACAAACAAACAAACAGTGTCCACGGCAACAGCCTCTGGAGGAGGATTTCATAAAGTAGGACCTGCAGATGTGAGTTAAGACGTTTAGAACTGTGAACCCATGTGTAAGTCATTGACCTCCACGGGCCATCTTTTCAGCGTTGGTGAAAACGAGTAGTCTGGTTATTTTGAAATGGCTTACTGAAATGGGACATATATATATATATATATTGTGGCTTTGACCAGCTTTCTACGATATACAGGAAAGCGGTCTGCCAGAGTTACTTAGGACTCACAGGCGTGAATAGCAGTTGGTATGCAAGGTGCATAATCAACCTTTCTCTCTCTCTCTCTCTCTCTCTCTCTCTCTCTCTCTCTCTCTCTCTCTCTCTCTCTCTCTCTAGTAGAGGACTCAGTCTGACATCTCACTTCCGTTCATGGTTGGTGTTCTTGAAAGTTTACTAGTTTAAAACACATAGCAGTATAAAAGATACTTGTATTCTCTTAGCTATTTACAAGTCGAGACTCATCTTAGAGATAGGAGTTCTTCTGAAGGATTTTTGAGCAGATGAGAAATAGTAAGAGAATGTGACAGAGTTCTGAATTTGATCTTAGGAAAAGTGCTATATGTACAAACTAGCATACATACATGACTTTTGGGGTCATGAGAAAGAATAATGAATCAAGGCTTGATCTAGATTCTCATGGGAGTTTGATCGGTCACGTCGACTCACGGATCTGATGAGACATTTGTTTATAAGAAACATTATGAATCAGTATTTGCACACATCCTGAGTAGGATGCATTTCCATTTGTATGTAATTCTATTACGCACGCACACACACACACACACACACATATATATATATATATATATATATATATATATATATATATATATATATATATATATATATATATATATATATATATATATATGTCAATATCGTCCACAAGAGAAAAGACAATAAAAGACTCTCGTAGCTCGATAATTTCGCCTTCCACCAGGCCTCTTCAAGAGCTTTATTTTAACTGAATAAATTATCGAGCTACTAGAGTCTTTATTCTCTTTTCTCCTGTGGACGATATTGACATATCGCATCTTCGTGTTATGAAGATTATATATATATATATATATATAATATATATATATATATATATATATATATATATATATATATATAATATATATATACATATATATATATATATATATATATATATATATATATATATATGATATATATATATATATATATATATATAATATATATATATATATATATATATCTTACAAGTGTGTAATGTTAGTGAATCACATATCATGTCTTGCTTGGAGACAGGCTGAACTGTAGGGGCAGCTTACTTGAGTGAAGGAATTTGGGTACGTAAGCGTTTTAATCGCGAGACCGCTCGTCTTGTCGTCAAGCATGTACATTCCGTTTGTACAGATGTTACAGGTCTAATAGACCAGGGCATTTGCGAAAGTCACATTCCTTTTGGTGAGAAGAGGTCAGTTGGTACACATCAGGTGTCAGGAGAGAAAACCTCCATCATAAAGGTATGACACATATTTTGTAAGACTTAGAAAACCGTTACCTTTGAAAAGAGAGCGATGTGTGAAGTGTATCTTTTATCCATTGTTATCTTTATTACAGATGGGTTCTATTCCATAGTACTAAAGATAGGATTCTCTAACCTGACTAATATAATGAACTTATTGACATTCTGGGTTTGGGAGTGAATTCTTAGTCAGGAGGGTAGAGTGATAACTTACTAGTTTTCTTTATTGGGAGATTTGGGTTTTTGTCACTATGACTTGCTAATCATTTTCTTCTATTCTATATTCATTTGCTTTGGTAATAAATAGTTTATTTTTATACTTACGTGATATTAATAGCCTAACGACATGGTTGCAGACAGAGGGCACCATTGACAACGGGTAAGGGTTTCCAATTTGTGTAGTTTTAATAAAAGGGGGAGTAAGAGTGGTGGCAGGCAGTTTAGGAGGCTTTTTATATATTTTATAAGCTGTAAGTACCCTAACGAAGAGACTGCTGACCAGTTAGACATAGATGTTTTTTTTGGTAGGAAAAGGGATTATAATCATGTCACAGGCAACTCGGGGCTCTTTTTGCAGATTCATTGAGTTGGGCAGTGAGAAGCTGTTCGTCTCTCGGGCTAAGTCAGTGTCAGCCATCTTGGGATTCTTGAATACCAGTGTTTTAAAACGTGAAGGGGAAAAGTTCAATTTTTGACGTATTAACCCTTTCATGTCCAACTGACGTAATAGTACGTAAAAATACTCTATCCCCTATCTATCCAACTGACGTAGCGGAACGTAAAATTTGCCAAAATTTTTCTTGCGTGTGGTAGGGGCATTTTTAAAAAAATTTTTGGACAAGTAGTGATTTCCATAGGCTAGATCATACCTTAGACCGTGTATCTCGGGTATCAATACGCCAGCAAAGTAGTTTCTGTACTGCGCATGATCAAATCCCTGTACTGCGCTCTTTTCTATCAATTTTTTCACCGGCTGGACTTATTCGTTTTCCATTTATTTATATGTCGATATTTAGAGAATTATATTGGCTTTCTCATAAAAAATAGTCCATTTGCCTGACTTTCATAGTTTTTGGGTTACAAACGAAAATATAAAAATAAGTAAAGATTTTTTTTGTTTTTTGTTAAATCACTCACATTTTTTCGTATTTATAAGGCTGGGACTCTTATTCTGACTATTCCACCATAAAATACTAATATTTAGAAAAAAAAGGACAGAAAATGAATGTTGATGGCATAAAATTTATATTTTCACTGAATTTTCGATATAATTATTTTTTCACACTGTCGAGCGCTCCCAGATACCTCGGATATCTGGGGACACAGTGCTCAAAACTAAGCGGATATGAGAGTCAAAGTGTTTCACAAGTGTGGTAAATGGTTCACGCATATTTGCGGTGCATACACGAATTCGGTTTCCAGTCATATGAAGATGTGGGTGTATTTTTCAAGCTCTCTTTCTTATTTTCTCCTTTTAATCTTTTATTTTTTTTTAACTTTTTTTGTTGATTTTTCTGTTGTATATGTTCCTTTTGTTTGCTTGTGGCGAATTTACTCAAGCGGAGTTTTTTGTTGCGAGTCACGCCCTGAGAGAGAGAGAGAGAGAGAGAGAGAGAGAGAGAGAGAGAGAGAGAGAGAGAGGCGAGAGTTGGTGTGTGTCAGCTTCAAAGCTTGGTGTCGCCGGGGTGGATCGCTTAGTAAGCGTTTTGCATTTTTTTTCTTCTTTTTCTATCCCCTCCCTATTTTTTGTTGTTGTTTGCCTTTTGTTATCCATTATTGGGGGAAAATTTGTACTAATTTTTCTGGATTGGGTTTTGTGTATATAAATACATTGATGTTATTGAGATCGAGGAATCTTATAGAACAAAACTCTACTACATCACGTAATGAACGTGAGTGCGTGCGTGATCCTTTCAGAGGGATGGTAGATGGCGTTCTATCACAACCTGTCCAGATTTTTATTGAAGGGGTGAATAATTATTTAGCGGGAAAGAATATATCGGATGATATAGAGGCATTTAGAGAGGCGAAAGCTTTGCTAGATTTCAATAGGGGAGACCTCTCCCACCGTTGCAGGAGTTTCCAATTTACAAAATGTCGAACCTGGACGGATTTGCAAGCATTTTTGAAAACAGCTTATGGCTCAAAGCAACACGGAGATATGGTGAGGGACCTTCGTGGCCTTTATAAACTATGGAAGGGCACTAATAGCCTCGTAGAACATAGTTCAAAACTTTTTGACGCAGTGGCGGATTGGGTAGGAAAATTGAAAACATCTAAATGGGCTACAGGGAGTAACGTCTCTCTGGATAACATGCATAAACTGATCTATTTTTCCCTGCTCTTGCACGATGTACCGGATGCGATAGTGAATAGCTTTGATGAAAAGATTGAACCTACTTCAGACGAAGAATTACTTTATGCCCATATTGAGAAAACATATGTCTAAATGTCCCACTGTCTAAATGTCCCAGGAGATCCAAAGAAATTGTGTAGGGTTAAATATTGTGGAATGTGTAAGAGTACCGATCATTATTGGCAGTCTTGTCCGTCTCAGATACAGAGATATGCGAGGCCTACACCTCAAGGTTCTGGTAATTATAATGTGAGAACTTCCCAGGGAGGTCAAACCAGAGGGCAAAGGGATCGGCGAAAGTTTTGGAAGCCCGATCAACAAAAAGGGTACAGGTGATTGGTACATGCCATTATGGTCTCGTGGGGGACGCCCCAGAGCCCAGTTCTATAGTCTATGGAACAGTAGGGGATGTGGATATCCTGATATTTATAGACTCGGGGGCATCAATAAATCTAATGGACTATAATTTGTATCAATCCTTGTTTTCCAATTACACTTTGCAACCCTCAACAGAGACGGTGTGTGATGTGCAAGCCCATGGATTAAATACCCTGGGTTGTGTTCAAATAGAGTTTACTCTCGGTGACAAAGTGCTAACAGAACCATTTTTGGTAATGAAAGGAATTGCGTTGGGCAACAGACTTTTCCTGGGTCATCCTGCTTGTAGAAGACACAAGATTTCAATCCATGCGGGTGTTAATGGGATAACAGTTGGGATACCTGGTGTTTTTCTGCCTTATGAGGACGTGAATAGAACAGAGGACATGGCGGTTATTGAAAGAGGAGATGTGCTCGGTGATATTAACGGTGGTGATACGAGTGTTATGGCGAAAGGTAATATTAAAACCCACGTTGCTGATATGGAAAATGATTATGGGGGTTCTATCAGAGTCCACAGTGATAACAATGGTGGTGATGATACTTTGGATGGTGATGTTGATACTAATATTAATGTTATTTTTGATACTAACAATGCTGGGATTATGTTACTACCTGGTTCGAAGACTATGGTAAAAGTCAAATTGAAGGAAATGAGAAAACCCAGAGATGTGTGTACTATTAAAAATAGCGAAAAGCTTAGAGGGATTGTTAGCACAGCATCGGTGAACAGTGTATCCTAGGATGGGTTTACGTGGTTAGAGTTGCTAAACTGTAATGATACAGTTAGGAGATACCAGAAGAATACATATATATTGGATTTCCAAGATTGGAGTTGTGATAGTGGTTCAGTGGCTATCGTAGAGGGGAAACCAGAGTTTTCGGAGGTAGAAATGCAATCAAGGAAACGAACATTTAGAGAACATTTAGCTAATGCGGATTATAGTGAACACGTTGAAGTGATAAGCGGGCTCTTGGCAGAATTTGGGGATACGGTAGCCTTACAAGGTGATAAATTGGGGTTGACTAATGTGTTAGAGCATAAGGTAAATTTGGAGAGTGGCACAAAACCTATTTATATTCCTGCATGTCGCATACCTTTCAAAATCAGAGAACAGGTAGAGAACGAGGTTAACCCTTAAACGCCGGAGCGGTAAATAAAAAAAAATGACTCCCGTGTGCCGGAGGGGTTTGAGAGTGAGCGTGTAAGCGGAAAAAATATATTTTTTTCAAAAAATCACAGCGCGCTTAGTTTTCAAGATTAAGAGTTCATTTTTGGCTCCTTTTTTTGTCATTGCTTGAAGTCTAGTATGCAACCATCAGAAATGAAAAAATTATCATTATCATATATAAATAATGCGATATATGATAGCGCAAAAACGAAATTTCATATATAATTGTATTCAAATCGCACTGTGCGCAAAACGGTTGAAGGTAACAAGTTACTTTTTTTTTTGTTGTAATGTACACTAAATTTCAATCATTTTGGTATATAACAAATTGTAAACGATAAAAGCAACACAGAGAAAAATATTATCACAAAATAATGCATGAATTCGTAACGCGCTTACGTAAACACATATTTTTTTTCAAAAATTCACCATAAATCTAAATATTGTCCTAGAGACTTCCAATATGTTTCAGAATGACGACAAATGATTGAATATTACTATACTGTAAGAATATTAGCTTACAAATGCAGTTTTCGACCATATCTGACGAGCTAAAGTTGACCGAATGTCGAATTTTTTATATATATATTTTTTTATATGCAATTATTTCGGAAATAAGAAAAGCTACAACTTTCAAATATTTTTCGTTTTATTCTACATAAAATTGCGCACATTTTCATTCATATAATAAAACTCTATGAAATGCCCCCTAATATGAAACGGAGCAAATATTCCGAGAATGGGACTTACGCATTTCGGAGATTTGTGGCGGAGAATCCGCGCACGGAGGGAAGGAAAGTTTTTTTTAAAAATTCACCATAAATTTAAATATTGTGCTAGAGACTTCGAATTTGTTTCACGATGAAGATAAATGACTGAATATTACTAGACTGTAAGAATTTTATCTTACAATTGCGTTTTTCGACCATTTCGGTGGAGTCAAATTTGACCGAACGTGGTTTTTTTCTATTTATCGTGATTTATATGCAAATATTTCGAAAATGAGAATAGCTACCACCTTCAACTATTTATTGTTGTATTATACATGAAATTGCGCACATTTTCATATATAAAACGTTATGTAACGGCTAATTTAAAATGGTGCAAAACATTACCACAATCGCACGTATGATTTTTTCGGAAGAGTTACCGCGCGGACGTAAAGAAAATGTTATTTTTTTCATAAATTCACCATAAATCGAAATGTGCTAAGAGACTTCCAATTTGTTGCAAAATGAAGGTAAATGCTTGAATATTACTAGAATATAATCGTTTTAGCTTACAATTGCGTTTTTCGACCATTTCGGTAGAGTCAAAATTGGCCGAAGGTTGAAAATTTGTCACTTATCATTTTTTATATGAAAATATTTCAAAATTGATAAAAGCTACAACCAACCATGGGTTGTTTTAGTTGTATTGTGCATGAAATTGCGCACATTTTCATATATAAAACTTTATGTAACGGCTAATTTAAAATGGTGCAAACATTACCACAATCGCATGTATGATTATTTTCGGAAGAGTTACCGCGCGGACGTAAGGGAAAAGTTTTTTTCATAAATTCACCATAAATCGAAATATTGTGCTAGAGACTTCCAATTAGTTGCAAAATTAAGTTAAATGATTGACTATTACTTAAATATAAGAGTTTTAGCTTACAATTGCGTTTTTTCGACCATTTCGGTAGAGTCAAAGTTGACCGAAGGTTGAAATTTTGGCACTTATCGTTATTTATATGAAAATATCTTAAAACTGATAAAAGCTACAATCATGAGTATTTTTTTGTTGTATTCTACATAAAAATGCGCACATTTTCATATATAATACTCTATGTAACGGCTAATTTAAAATGGTGGTAAAAAAAATTATGTCAAAGTGACGAAATAATTTCCGAGATGTGTCACAGATACTTTTTAGTGGCGGCAAGAAAGAAATTCGCGCTTGCGCGCCTGCGTAACGATTGTAAACAAAACAACACCTTGATCCGTGAACTCCCAGCATCCCCCAAGGCGCGTGATTCAAGAGTTTTCGGCTGGTAGGCCTAAAAGTATTTTTCCGCGAATTTTTAAAAAAACTTTTGTATGTCGACGTAAAAATACGTCCAGTCGGCACCCGAGAGACAAAAAATGTCGACGTAAAATACGTCCAGTCGGCGTTTAAGGGTTATAGATGGGAAGAAGAAGGAATCATTAGACCTAGCGTGTCTCCTTACAACTTTCCCTTGTTAGCGGTGCCTAAGAAGGACGGTTCTGTCCGTGTGCATCGATTTGTTAGATGTTTAAATGAGAAGACGATCCTTGACCGCTACCCAGTCACGTGCATACCAGATCTTTTTGTTGAAATTGGGGGACTTAATATTTATAGCTCAATTGATTTGCTGCAGGTTTCTTACAGGTCCCTCTTAGTGAGAGTAGCAAGGAAAATATATTTACCGCTTTTCATGCCCAAGGGAACACTATGAATTTACGCGAATGCCTTCGGTTTATCGGGCAGTCCAATGACCTTACCAGGTTGGCGAACACAATTTTGCACGGGTTATTGGGCAAAAATGTTTTTGTGTATATGGATGATATCCTGGTCACAACGGACACGATCGCGTAACACCTGGAAGTGCTTACAGAAGTACTTAGGAGGCTAAGATTAGCGGGGTTGAAAATTAAGCTAGCCAAGTGCTCGTTCTTGAAAAAGCAGATCACATATCTAGGCCACGTCATATCCAAGGAAGGGGTTAGAGTAAATGACGATAAAGTCAAAGCAATAGCGAATTTTTGCACCCCCAGATCAAAGAAAGAGATTAAGTCATTCCTGGGTATCGCCGGTTTCTTCAGGAGGTTTGTGAAAGGGTTCTTTAATATAGCAGCTCCCCTAACTGATGTATTGCGGGAAGACGTTCAATTTCAATGGAAGGAACCCCAGGGAGGAAAGTTTTCAAAAGCTCAAGGACGCGCTAATGAATCCCCCTGTTTTGAAGTTTCCAGATTTTAGCGAACCTTTCACATTAGGGACTGATGCAAGCCAGGAAGGTATAGGTGCTTGCCTTATGCAATAGTTCGATGGGAAATTCCATCCTATAGCTTTTTATGGCAGGAAGTTCAGGACAAAGGGCAGCAACGAGAGATCCATGGCCACCATCGATAAAGAAACCTTTGCAATAGTGTCGAGCTTAGTTCATTTTAAAATGTTACTGATTGGGAATAAAGTAGAAGTTCTTACAGACCACTAACCATTACTAGATCTTTCTAATAAACCCGATTTGTCGCCTAAAAGAGCTTGATGGTTTTTAAGTATCAGAGACTTTGATGCAAAGCTCAAATATATAGAGGGCAAATTTAACGTGGTTGCTGATGCTCTCAGCAGGAGTTTTTGTTCATGGCACGGAAGGTTTCCCAAAGTCGCGCAAGTCACTAGTGAGGCCATACAACTGGGATATACCTCTCATAGAGCCAAAGGCAAGATGAAGACGAGATTTTAGCAGAGGCAAAAGCGTTTCTAAGAGGGGAATTAGTCAGGAAACGTTATAAGTTGCCTTTTTCGGGTTTGGAGTTAGAAGGTAATCTATTGGTCAGGAAAATTAAATATAAGTTGAGAACCAGTGAAAGTAAAGGAGATACGACACAGATCATAATTCCGAAGGTCCTAATTCCAGTGGTTTTGGATATAGTTCATTGCGGGTTCGTATCCACACTTGGGAATAGAAACAATGTATGATGAGTTCGTGCTAAATACATTTGGAAAAACATGGGGAAAGATGTGGAAAATTTCGTAAGGAATTGTACGGTGTGCAACGCATGTAAGCCCGCAAGGACAACTTCATGCAAATTAGGATCGTATCCTATACCGAGTAGACCTTTTCAGAGAATACAAATGGATATCCTGGGGAATTTTTGTGAGTCTAGGTATGCGAACAAGTTCTTGTTAGTGATAATAGATGAACTTACAAGGATAGTAGAAATGTTCCCACTTAAGCATAAAAAGGCCGAAGAAGTAGCCATAGTGTTTTTCAATGGTATCATTTGCAGATATGGCTCACCCGAAGTTCTATTAACCGACAATGGGAGGGAATTTGTGAACAAAACCTTGGAATGTTTAGCGGAAGTCATGGGGATACAGAAAGTAACAATTATTCGATACAGACCCAAGTCTAATGGGTTGTGCGAACGAGCAAACAGGAAAGTGCTCGAGGCTCTCAGGAAAACTGTAGGTGGTAATGATAAGAATTGGGACAGATATGTTAATGTTATTAGACATAGTATTAGCACTATGGTTAGTGATTCCATTAAAATGTCCCCATTTGAAGCTTTGTTTGGTTGTCCAGCAAGAGGCACATTTGATTTGTTAATTATGCCTCATCATGGGGAGGATACGATCGAGGCGTTGGTATCCACAGCGAGAGGGAGACATGCTTGTCTCACCCGTAATCTCGAAACCACAACCAGAGATATGGTACAGAAGAGTAATAGTAAGACATCTAATGCCAAGATCAGTGTCGGAGACAAGGTATTTTTAAAACTCAACGTGAGAAATGAACTAAATTACAAATTAGGCCCGAAGTTTGAAGGTCCTTTTAAAGTCATTGAAAAGAAAATTGGAAACAGATTTGTAATCTTAGAGGAAAAAACAGGTCGGTCGAGGTTAACACATATCTCGAAATTGAAAAGAATTGGTTGTGGTGATTAATATATTGTCGCGCAATTGCATTTTTTTTTCTTGTCTGTTTTTTTTTACGATTTGGTGGCAGAAAGCTTTTACACTTTTTTTCCTCTCTTTTATTTCCTTCTACTGTTTTTTTTCTTATTATGCGCAAATCTGCGGCATTTTGGCGTAAGAATTCAGGGTTAATATTTTACGTGGGAAGTGGTTGAAATATGACAAATTTTTGTTTTAGCTGAGAAACGGGATGATAAACATGTAATTATTCCTGTGTGTATGATATTTGGTGCTGAATTTTTGGGGTTTCACGAGCCGAATAGATGACATTGGGGTTTTTATAATTCAGGTAATGTCGTGGGGAGTTAAGATTTAAGGACAATTTTTGGGGGGGGAATGATTTTTTTGTTTTGTGTGGGGTTATTAATCAAATGGAGGAAATATTTTTATCACTGGAGTGGTGTTATTATTAAGATGGTGATTTATATATATATATAAGGAGATGGCATTAATCCTTGCTAATGATGCTGTAATGAATCCGGTTGCGGATTTTTCCCTTTGGAATTGATTACTCGGGGATTTGCACTATTCTCGTAGATGTTGATTATGGCATTCCACGGGAATGTATCATATAAGGGGATTCTTTTCCGGTCGTTTCTGGTCGATGGGTTTGCTGCGGTAGCCAAATTCCGTAACTGGTACACATTCCATTTTGGGAAAGATATTGAATTAAATATGTTTCTTTTTCTCTTATGTACGTTGTGTAATGGGGGAAAGTTCACTTATTATTGTTGTT
>NC_061096.1:64819818-64849818 GCF_015104395.2 Macrobrachium nipponense
TAAGGAAATTATGTGACTAACGGACATAGGTAATTCATGCAGTACAAGTTCCATTACTTAAATATTCTAGCACAAAGTCAATAGGGACTTTTGTAAACAAAGAACATACATCAAACGACAAAATATCGCTAGGGTTTAGTACAATGTTTTTTTTTTTTTTTTTTTTTTTTTTTTTTTTTTTTTTTTTTTTTTTTTTTTATTTAATTTTTCCACAAGATCAAGAGAATTCCGGATTTGTGAATTAGATACAGTTCCTAGTAGCGGGGATAACAGTTTAGTAAGATATTTAGATAGTTTATAAGCAATTGATCCTACAGTACTAATAATTGGGCGCATAGGTTTGTTTTCCTTATGATTTTGACTAGGCCATATAAATAAGGTAATGAGGGACACTTTACAGTTAACTTACACAAAAATTCTTTTTTATCTTTGAGAATTTGTTTGATATTGATATTAAAGTTTTTTATTACTTGGTCCAACCGATTTTTTGCAAGTTTTTTGTAAGTTATTTCATCCTCTAGTAAAGTATGTATGCGTGATATGTAGTCAGTTTTGTCAAGAACCACTAAACTATTGGATTTATCAGCCTTGGTAATGTGTAAGCTATTATCATTCTTCAATTCTTTTAAAACTTTTTCTGTAGCGAGCGGGGAAGTTATTTTCATGATAGGCATGCGTAGCACTATATGTCATGCCTTTGATAATGTCTAAATGATTTTGTGGTAGGTCACAGTATTTTTTCAAACTTATATAGAGATGTCGCTATTGATAAAGCTGAGGGTTTGTTACAAATGAAGAAAGACAACCCAAAGCTAATGCGCGCACTGCATATCACTTATTTGTTGCTCGATTAAATTCACACACAATCACTTCCAGCATTATTGGTCCAATCACTGTCGTTGATAAGGTTGTTAATTTTCTGTCCAGTTTTCTAATCAAAGCGTCTATAGTTCTATGAAGTTTTTCATATATTTCTTGCCTTAATGTGTGTTTCCAATCAGCGGGAATCGAGTAGTTGAAGTTACGTCGGGCTTTTTCCAGTTCTTTAAATTTCTCCTTTTCCTTCATTTCGCAGCAGCAATGTGACGTTTTAATATGATTGATGAAAAATTCATTAAAAAGGATGTTGATCGTATCCTCTTATGCGGTATGGTAGCAATGATTTGGGTAACACTTGTTCCGCCAGGCATTTTTTCAGGAATTTCAGGTGAATTCTGGTAGAGTGCGCTGCTTGTAAAGACTTGGAGAAAGAGGTTACGAAACAGCTCAGCAGTGGGAACAGGAAAGCAAAAGTAAACGTGGCCCTCATGATGAATAACTTGATCACGAAGTATATAAAACCTGATGCTATGTATAAATAAAGGTTTTTTTCCACGAAGGAAAAAAATGAAAAAGCGAGATAGCCAAGTACTTCAGTCCTGTTCGGACCCTTTACTGAGGCAAACTGATTTTACAAAGAACAACATAGTCAAAGAAGGCTTAATATACAAACTGACACTACCAGATTAGCCATAAGAGCGATTTTCACTCTACAGAGAGGAGGAGCCGCCAGAGGCTAGCCACACCTTGAAGGATACCCGCAGTAAAACAAGTGATTCTTCCAGCAAACAGTACATTTGAAAAAGAACACGGGAGCATATACAATTTAATATCAGGAATTTTTACATAGTACTTGGCTATCTCGCTTGTTTTTTCATTTTTTCCTTCGTGGCAAAAAACCTTTATTCATACATAGCATCACGTTTTATATACTTCGTGATCAAGTTATTCATCATGAGGGCCACGTTTTACTTTTGCTTTCCTGTTCCCACTGCTGAGCTGTTTCGTCACTCTTTCTCCAAGTCTTTACAAGCAGCGCACTCTACCAGAATTCACCTGAAATTCCTGAAAAAAATGCCTGGCGGAACAAGTGTTACCCAAATCATTGCTACCATACCGCATAAGAAGATACGATCAACATCCTTTTAATGAATTTTCATCAATCATATTAAAACGTCACATTACTGCCGCGAAAATGGAGGAAAAGGAGAAATTTAAAGAACTGGAAAAAGCCCGACGTAACTTCAACTACTCGATTCCCGCTGATTGGAAACAAGCATTAAGGCAAGAAATATATGGAAAAATTCATAGAACTACAGACACTTTGATTAGAAAACTGGACAGAAAATTAAACAACCTTATCAACGACAGTGATTGGACCAATAATGCTAGAAGTGATTGTATGGTGAATTTATCGAGCAAACAAATAAGTGATAATACAGTGCGCGCATTAGGCTTTGGGTTGTCTTTCTTCATTTGTAACAAAACCACCCCTCAGCTTTATCAATAACGACATCTCTATATAAGTTTGAAAAATACTGTGACCTACCACAAAATCATTTAGACATTATCAAAGGCATGACATATAGTGCTACGCATGCCTATCATGAAAATAACTTTCCCGCTCGCTACAGAAAAAGTTTAAAAGAATTGAAGAATGATAATAGCTTACACATTACCAAGGCTGATAAATCCAATAGTTTAGTGGTTTCTTGACAAAACTGATTACATATCACGCATGCATACTTTTTACTAGAGGATGAAATAACTTACGAAAAAACTCGCAAAAAATCCGTTGGACCAAGTAATAAAAAACTTTAATATCAATATCAAACAAATTCTTAAAGATAAAAAAGAACTTTTGTGTAAGTTAACTGTAAAGTGTCCCTCATTACCTTATTTATATGGCCTAGTCAAAACTCATAAGGAAAACAAACCTATGTGCCCAATTATTAGTACTGTAGGATCAATTGCTTATAAACTATCTAAATATCTTACTAAACTGTTATCCCTGCTACTAGGAACTGTATCTAATTCACACATCCGGAATTCTCTTGATCTTGTGGAAAAATTAAATAACATTGTACTAAACCCTAGCGATATTTTTGTCGTTTTGATGTATGTTCTTTGTTTACAAAAGTCCTTATTGACTCTGTGCTAGAATATTTAAGTAATGAACTTGTACTGCATGAATTGCCTATGTCCGTTAAGTCACATAATTTCCTTAATTAAGTTATGTATTTGTGTGATTGCAGATTTATTTTTTAATGGAGAATATTACCAACAAATATTTGGTATGGCCATGGGTAACCCTTTATCACCTCTCCTTTCAAGCTTATATATGGAATTTTTTGAGAGACAACACCTCCCGAATATCACACTTATCCCCTTAAAATGGTACCGATATGTCGATGATATCTTAGTAGTCTTACCTGGTGGTATCGATATAAATGATTTACTGTCTAAATTGAATAATTTAGTGCCATCCATAAAATTCACTGTTTGAAATTGAAAATAACAATGTCATCCCTTTCCTAGATGTATTAAATACATAGAGAATCTTTCCAATGCAAATTCAGTATTTATAGAAAACCCGCAAATAATTTAACATATGTACATTTTTATTCTGGCCACCATCTTAATATTAAAATTTCAATTTTTTCTTCTATATTCCTACGCGCTTTGCGTATCACGAGTCCACAATATCTGAACCAAGAAATAGAATACATAAAAAAGAATAGGAAACGATCTCTGCTACCCACCTCATTTAATTGATTTATGTTATTAAAAAGTCACAAAAAGTTTTATAATGTTGCTATTAATGAAAAAAAGAAAGAAATGCCTAAAATGTACTTAACTTACCTTATTTTCGTGGATTTGAAACCATAAAATCAATATTTAAATCGTTTAATGTTAATGTAGTGCTCTCTTATAACAATACATTAAACATATGCTAATTAAGAATAGTCCCGTAACAAATAACAACATCATTTACAAAATTCCTTGTAAGGATTGCCCTTTCATTTTACGTTGGTCAGTCAAGTAAAAATTTATGTGTACGTATAAAGCAACTATGTATTCAGTTAGAACAGCCCAGACTTCAAATGCACTTGTTTATCCATCTGAGTGAAAAATCTCATTGTATTAATTGGGGTGATACCTCGGTAATTGCTAGATCTAATGATTATGTTTCAAGAAATTTACTGGAATCGGCAATTATACAAATCACTAATAAAAACAACCTAAATCTTAATCTGGGAATGTACCATTTGGACCCATATATTTGTAAGATGTTTATGAAGGACCTCAAAATAAATGAACAACTATAAATTAGTCCACATGTATATTATTATTTATTTCTCTCTCTCTCTCTCTCTCTCTCTCTCTCTCTCTCTCTCTCTGGTTCGATATTCTCTCTCCCTCTTTCTCTTGCTTGATATATACATATATATTATACTTTCTTTCGTCGTTTCATTAATAATAATTTTTGTTGGGAAAATTTGTGTAAAAATTCATGATATTCAATTGTATATGCCCCCGTGTTTTTTTTCAAAATGTACTATTTTCTGGAAGAATCACTTGTTTACTGCGGGTATCCTTCAAGGTGTGGCTAGCCTCTGGCAGCTTCTCCTCTCTGTAGAGTGAAAATCGCCCTTATGGCTAATCTGGTAGTGTCAGTTTGTATAATTAAGCCTTCTTTTGATATGTTGTTTCTTTGTAAAATCAGTTTGCCTCAGTAAATGGTCCGAACAGGACCGAAAGTACTTGGCTATCTCGCTTTTTTTCCTTTTTTTCCTTCGTGCAAAAAACCCTTGTTTATACATAGCATCACGTTTTATATACTTCGTGATCAAGTTATTCATATATATATAAATATATATATATATATATATATATTGCATGTGTATATATATGTTTATGTATAATAGTCATAGCCGCATACCTTTTCAACTTCACGAATTCTTAACACTTTTGGATAACATTACCACCCGCGAAGCCTCAGCTCCAAATGCAAGAAATATGAAGAAATTCTAAATTCCGGTAGCAGGATTTGAACCAGCAGCATCTGAACGAGGTCACCGCTGCCAAGCTGGCCCACGTTTTACTTCATATTTCTTGCATCTGGGTCTAAGTCTTTGTGGTGACAATCATATCCAAACAGTGTCAAGAATCCGAGTAGTTAAGAGGGTATTGTGCTTTAATATTATACACACACTTTCATATATATATATATATATATATATATATATATATATATATATATATATATATAATATATATATATATATATATATATATATATGTAAGGCCTAGGGTTTTTTGATTAATAATATATTGTCCGTGTTGTTCCCTGTGACCTATGGAATGTGGAGAACAGTGCAGAGGTGACGACCCTGAGAGTAGCTGATCAATGAGTTTCTGGGGATGGCGTGAGATAAAAATGATTAGTTCGACAGTCAATGCACGACAGTTTTATGAACTCTTCTCAAAGTGCCTTTGCGAAACTGGATGCAGCTAGAACCGTGAGGCGCTATCGAACTGTGTGTTGGTATGTGCGTGTGCGCCTCTTTCTGTTAAAAGTGTTATACCCAAGCCTATGGGAGGAGATTTTGACAGAGGGCTTCAAGTCATAGGCAAGATGCGGTGGCATTTCGCCGGGAGTTTTTTATTGATAGTGTTTAGTGTCCGGTTGGTTGGGTAAGTGTTGAAGTGCTTTTAGCCAAGGGATGGCTTGTTTGATATCTTGTAAGATGTTCCATTTTATTAACTTTGTCTTTAAGCTTGTGTGTACTTACCGGGATGTTGTTCTGTATCTTTGAAACAGACGGATCTGGAATGCGGGGGGACAAAGAATTCCCAGAGGGGTGTAGACTTTTTTTGGTTACTAGACATTGTACTGTTTTTGAGTTAGTCTGTAAGACTGGATTACTTGGTTGATTGATTTATTTATTCTTGTTAATAAATGTTAATGTTATGATGCAACTCTCTCATTTTCATTACCTGTTAGAATGGAGAGAAAGAGGTGGAGAGAGAGAGAGAGAGAGCTGTGTGTGTAATGTTGTGTGTGGTTGCCTTCCGTTTCGTGTCACGCTTACCTTATGAATAATGGGGGAAGAATCCCCCTGTTACAGTGGTGGCAGGCGGTTTAAAGAGGGGGTATAAAGTTTTATTTCTTTTCTATGCCTAGGAACGCCAATGTAGAGATGGTGGCCAGTTAGAAAATAAAAGGGGTTATGGCTTAGCGATAGTTTTCGAACGGACAGCTTTGTGGGATTGTGGAAAATTGTTAAATTGTTAGATCTCGGTTGCTAAGTGAAAAAGGGGTAGAGAAAATATCCATCCGTGGGATGGGGGATGAGGAAAGAAAATTTCTATTAGGGTCATCAAATTTGCTCGTACCGAGATTCTTCAGGGCGTGAGCCGTGAGACAAGCAACTCAGTCTAGTTCATGAGTGACGGTTGCTAGGTGCGTTTTCACCGATCGCGTTTGTATTGTGCCGACGAGATTTACGTGTTTTACGAGAATTTCGAGTTCTTTTTTTTCCCATTATGGAGTGGTGAGTATTAAAAAACTATTGTTTATCAAAGGGAGAGGGTTTTTGTTTAAATATTCCAGGGCTATGGGGTTGGTTCAAGAGGTCAAAACGTTTTTTCTTTGCCCATTGTAGCAGTGTCGTGTTTTCTTTATTCACGCCTGTTTATAATAGACGTATGCATTCGTCTTTGTTTTAAACACATAAGAGGGTATTAAGAGTGTGTTTATGCATGTGAACGTGCTTAGATAAGCGGCCACAATTTTACGGGCTCAGCCCATTCTGCAGAGAGGCGCGTTGTATTGCGAGAGTCCACCTGGCCTCCCTCGAGAGATAGTGCAGGGGTGGGTACTAGTGTATACCTTGAGAGGGGGTCCTCAGACACTGTTTCAAGGGGAGATGGGGGTATTGCTGGTATGCCTCGGGTCTGTTCTGTCGCTTGACTGAGGGTTGTTCTCACGGGGGGAGAAATTTTTTTTTTTTCTCAGTGTGGGTGAACTCCCCCTTTTCCTTTTTTTTTTTTTTTCTTTTTGTTTGTTGTGTTGGGGGTATGGATTTGCCCTTGACCATTGGGATGCTAAGATATCAGCTGATTGATTTAGTTTGATGAAGTGGAAACGCCCGTAGAGTCTTTTTTTTAGAAAAGAGATTTTTTTTTTTCTCTCTTGGACAAAGAGAAAATGAAATAAAAAGAGATTTTTCTTTTCCGTGAATGAGGGGAAAAGTAGTAACATGCACGGATGTGTTATATGTTTCTTTGTGCCTTGAAAGACACAAATATAAGGGGGATACACAGATTATTTTTTTATTGTGTTGGAGAAATTACTTTGAAATGCCGATGATTGGTGTTGTATCTGTGTTGTGTGGCAATGGTGTTATGTCATGGTGTTGCATGCTGGAGAAATTGTATGTCATAGAATTCAGCAAAACTGTGTATGCTATTGAATTTCACCCTTACTTGAGATCTTTGCAAGAGAATTATTGCTATGGAGAGTTATTATTATTGTTATTATTAATAATTGTTATACTTGAGATGTGTCACGGGAGGTTTGCTTAAGTATAATTATCATTACGGGAGACTTGTTTTGCGAGAGAGTTTTGAGATATTTCATGGGAGATTATTCAATAATTATTACAGATAATTATTCAAGGAGAATTATTACGATGAATTAATGGGAGAAGTCTTGTGTTAATTAATTGTTGAGTTTTTGTAACTTTGGAGAATATTTCAGTGATTCACGGGGATGAGTTTTGCTGAATCTTGATGAATCTGGCTGAATCTTGGTGAATTGTGGAGAAACTTGCTGAATTTTTGCTGAATTTTTTGCTGAATTTTTGGAGAATGGAGAAGCATTGACATTGGTGATGTTTTTTTTTTTGTACTGATACTGATGATTTTGATGATAGCAATTTTTTTTTGGTGATTTTGTGATAATGATATTTCTGATACTGATTTTTTTTATACTAATACGTGGGTGTTTTAATGCTATCAAGGGTGGTAAAATCTTTTTTGATTTTGGGAGGAACTAACAACACATTGTTTTAGTTTTTTTTCCTTTTTTTATGAGTTCAGCAGATAATTGCTTGACATCTAGTGAGTTACGGGAGAGAGTTAACAGTGCCATTGATTTTTCTTTTCTCCTTTTTGGAAATTAGCCATCGCTGACACAAGTTTTTTTACCAAGGGTGAATTTGAATTTATATTTTCTCTCCAGTTAGTGTGAATATTATCTCAGTTCATGACTTAGAGTCATTGTTCGGGAACGTGTTCGTGTTTTAGCTATTGATGCTATACAGAAATATATGGGAGAATTTTTTGCACGTTTTGAATGCATACGTAATGGCACTACATTTTTTCTCTGGATATTTATGTTCCAGAAATTGTGAGTTTTTTGCACAATACCCTTGTCGTATTTGTGACAACTTTGCGAGAGATAGGGAACTTAGTTAAGTTTTCTAGTGACTTATGTCGTAGTGCATATGGGGAAGTCTTGGGCTAAGACACTGTGAGTTGGGAGTTCTGTTATAATGAGTTGTGGCACATTGGTGATTTTTCTAGAATTTTCTACAGTTTTATTTGCCGAGTTTTTGTTATGCTAAATGGAGTTATGCTAAATGGAAGAGAGTTTTTATAGTTTTTGACTATAACATTGAGTTATTCTTTGGAGAATTGGACGTTTGAATTGATATATAAATTGAGATATATTTGGAGAGATAATTGGAGGTATATATTATTTGAGTTATATATTGAGATATAATATATGGGAGATATATTTTGGCCATTTTTGATATTTGCCAATAATGTGATGAGAGCTATGTTTAGTTCAATTATTTTGCAGCCATCTTGTTGCAAATGGAGACACATTTTTGAGGAGATTATGGGGCAATATTTGTGAGTATGTGAGTTAGTTGCCTTGAGTGCACATTTTTTGGAGATATATTTTTTGGAGCCTTGTTTTGTTCCACATTGGAGTTATTGGGAAATAGAGGTAAATATTTTGTATTTGCCGAAATAGAGGTGATTATTCTCTATTCCTGGAGTGTTGTTTTCTTTATTGACATGTGGCTATTGGAGAAATAAGAGAATAATATAAGGGGGTTGGTTTTTAATCAAATGGAGGAAATATTTTTATAACCGGAGTGGTGTTATTATTAATATGGTGTCTCATAATGGAGTTGGAATTACTCTTGGGCGGGTGACCCTTTTTTTGTGGTTATGGTAGTTTTTTTGTTTTCGAACAAGAGAAGATTTCTGTGGTTCTCTTTTTTGATTTCATGACTATTTAGAGGCGAATGGCATTACTGCATTACGAGTCATTTGGAGATGTGTGCATTTTTTATGTTCACAAGTGTGGTTATTCTTGGAGAAATATAATTTGGGGCAAAGTCATGTTGAGAGAATAAGTCTTCGAGACAAAATTTTGAAAACACATTAGTCATATCCTGGAGTTAATTCTGTGAAATGTGTCTGTTAGACGTTTTTTTGAGAATCATGAGTTTCCAAACTTATGTGTCTGACTAGACAATTTTTTTATGCTGCTGTTAGAGCATACGTCCGCAGGCGAATTTTCTGCTGACAAGCGATGTGATGAGCCGTGTGCTGATTCTTTTCCTCTGATGGTGACAGATCAGAATTTTTGCAATATCTGAAATGTTGACAATAGCATTTCACGAAAGCGCATGGGTGAGAGTTTGCTTTGCTGGTCAAATTCCATAAACTTTACATGGAGCATTTCTTGGGGAAAAAACGCGGGAGTTATGCATATTATACATGTATTATGTATTTTGTGATTGGGGAAATCTTGTGATTATCCTTTTTATTTATATATTTTTTCTTCCTTTTCCTATGAGAGATATAATTTGGGGATTGAGCTTAAGTAGCATTTCTTTTTTGGACGGGAGATTTGATTTTACCGGGAGATGTGATTTTTCTGGGGTTGTTACTTAAGTAATGAGAGTTTGACATTAAGTCTCATTGTGATTAATTATTGAGCAGTAAAGGGGTTTTTGCTGTTAAAAGTTGGAGATTTTTACTGATTTTGTGGGTTGGTTCAAATATCAGAACTTGAGAGAACATTTTTGGGTCTGGGCTGTGTTACGCGATTCTTTTTTCTTTCCTTGGGCCCATTGCGATTTTTGTCTTTTCTTTTTTTTCTTGTGAGCACATTCGAGTTTGAAATGTGAGTGCAGAATTCCGTGGAGTTGCTGTGATTTCTGAGTTGTGTGTGTGCTGATGTGTGAGTTTGGAGAATTGAGTTGGAGAACTTGATGTTTTTTTTTTTCCTTTGGGAGTTGTGATAATGACTTATGATTTAGTAATCATATTAAAGGGAGTTGATTGGGAGACGTTCATTTAGTAGTATTTCTGACTTTTTGAGATCATTGTTTGATAGAAGTAGTATGTCTGGGTTAATTTTCTTAGATTGACCAGTGACTTGACTAACATACTAACACCAAAAGTCGTTTCCCGACACCAGCAAGACGTCCACCAGCCGTGAAGAGAGGTTGCTGCCATGTTGTCCAGGGTGATTACAAGTATTTCCATGATGGTGATCGCGAGAGAATTCTACAGCATGTTTTTTGGGGATCTGCAGAAGCCGTGAGAAGTCTTCTACAATGAGGGAGGCATTCCGTCTTCCTACAGTTGCTACAGCCTGCTATAGCCTGTTGCTGTCTGTTCAGCTGACTTGCAGACAAGCGAAGAGGGATATTCAAGAATCCTAATGCAGAAAATATGAGAGAAAATGCGTCTTGTGTTATTGGGAGATTAAAGCGTGATAAGACTTTATTTTATAATGCCAGAGACGTGCAGTTTTACTTATGTTTTATTTTAAGCCGGCCAGTGTTTTGTGTTATAACGCAATTTGCTAGGCGGGGGGCTAGCACACTAGGTGGCCGAGCTATCTGTAAGGCCTAGGGTTTTTGATTATAATATATTGTCCGTGTTGTTCCCTGTGACCTATGGAATGTGGAGAACAGTGCAGAGGTGACGAACCCGAGAGTAGCCTGATCAATGAGTTTCTGGGGGTGGGATGGCGTGAGATAAAAATGATTAGTTCGACAAGTCAATGCACGACAGTTTTATGAACTCTTCTCAAATTGCCTTTGCAAAAACTGGATGCAGCTAGAACCGTGAGGCGCTATCGAACTGTGTGTTGGTATGTGCGTGTGCGCCTCTTTCTGTTAAAAGTGTTATACCCAAGCCTATGGGAGGGATTTTGACAGAGGGCTTCAAGTCACAGGCATATATAATATATATAGTAACTGGGGGAATTCTTCCCCCCATTATTCATAAGGTAAGCGTGACACGAAACGGAAGGCAACCACACACAACATTACACACACACAGCCTCTCTCTCTCTCTCTCTCCACCTCTTTCTCTCCATTCTAACAGGTAATGAAAATGAGAGAGTTGCATCATAACATTAACGTTTATTAACATGAATAAATAAATCAATCAACCAAGTAATCCAGTCTACAGACTAACTCAAAAACAGTACAATGTCTAGTAACCAAAAAAGTCTACAGCCCTCTGGGAATTCTTTGTCCCCCCCGCATTCCAGATCCGTCTGTTTCAAAGATACAGAACACATCCCGGTAAGTACACACAAGCTTAAAGACAAAGTTAATAAAATGGAACATCTTACAAGATATCAAACAAGCCATCCCTTTGGCTAAAGCACTTCAACACTTACCCAAACAACCGGACACTAAACACTATCAATAAAAAAACTCCCGGCGAATGCCACCGCATCGGTGGCATTCGCCAGGGAGTTTTTTATTGATAGTGTTTAGTGTCCGGTTGTTTGGGTAAGTGTTGAAGTGCTTTAAGCCAAAGGGATGGCTTTGTTTGATATCTTGTAAGATGTTCCATTTTATTAACTTTGTCTTTAAGCTTGTGTACTTACCGGGATGTGTTCTGTATCTTTGAAACAGACGGATCTGGAATGCGGGGGGGACAAAGAATTCCCAGAGGGCTGTAGACTTTTTTTGGTTACTAGACATTGTACTGTTTTTGAGTTAGTCTGTAAGACTGGATTACTTGGTTGATTGATTTATTTATTCATGTTAATAAACGTTAATGTTATGATGCAACTCTCTCATTTTCATTACCTGTTAGAATGGAGAGAAGAGGTGGAGAGAGAGAGAGAGAGAGGCTGTGTGTGTAATGTTGTGTGTGTTGCCTTCCGTTTCGTGTCACGCTTACCTTATGAATAATGGGGGAAGAATCCCCCCAGTTACATATATATATATATATATATAATATAATATATATATATATATATATATATATATATATATATATATATATATATATATGTAGGCCTAGGGTTTTTTTGATTAATAATATATTGCCATATGTCGCTGTGACCTGTTGGAATATGGAGAAGCAATGACCCGAGAAAGCTGAACAATGGGTTTCTGTGGGAGGCGTAATATAAAACTGCTTAGTTAGACAAGTCAATGTACTCAGGTCATGAACTCTTCTCAAAGTGCCTTTGTGAAACTGGATGCAGCTAGTATTGTGAGGCGCTAACGAATTGTGCGTTCGTATGTGCGTGTGCGCCTCTTCCTTTAATAATGTTTGATACCCAAGTCTATAGGGGATTTTGATAGAGGCGTCTTTGAAAGAAAGGCAAGATGCTGTGGTGCTCACTGGGAGTTTTTTTTTTTATGATATAGTGCTTTAAGTGTTTCTGGCTGCTTGGGTGAGTTTGAAGTGTTTCAGCCGAAGACTGGCTTGTTATCTATTTGACATTTTTGTGGTAATATCCAATCTTTCGTCTCTGATTGTTAAAACACTTATGTGTGTACTTATGGGATGTGCTCTGTGTCTTTGAAACAGACGGTTCTGGCAATGTGGGGGGGTGGGGGGGCAGGGAGTCCTATGGATATAGACTTTTTGGTGACTGCATACTGTCAGACATTTTACTGTTTGGGTTTTTTTAAGTTTAGTCTGTAAGACTTGTTAATTCATTATTTATTCATTGTTAATAAATGAATTTTCTTATAATGCAACTCTCCCTCATTTTTCATTACCTGTTAGAGTGAAGAGAGAGATTGCTTGGAGAGAGAGAGAGAGATTGCTTTGGAGAGAGAGAGAGAGAGAGAGAGAGAGAGAGAGAGAGAGAGTAGAGAGAGAGAGAGGGTCTGTGTGTATTAGTTTGCCTTGACGCTCGAGTTACACGTTTACCAAATGAATAATGGGGAAATCTCCTCATTATATATATATATATATAATATATATCTATATATATATATATATATATATATATATATATATATAATATATATTATATATATATATAATTATTAAATAAATATATATATATATGTATTACTATATATATATATATATATATATATATATATATATATATAATATATATATATATATAAAAGGTCAAGACTAACACTGGTAGTCTGTTGAATAAAACCTAGATGCTTACATAAGTACAATCGATTCCTAATACGAAGCAGCCCATGCACGCACCTGGGCAAAAAAACGGAGCAACAGAAAACGCAAAACTTGAAAAGTGAATAAGAAGAAGAAGAAGAAGAAGAAGAAGAAGAAGAAGAAGAAGAAGAAGAAAGGTAAACAGCGATCGATGGAGCTCAGCTTTAAATCATTAGCGAGTAGAGTTAATGAGAGGGCCGGGACATCATTTCGGGTCCCCTGTTAAAGGTCATAGTTCAAAGTAACATTCGTAGGATTTTCAGGACGAGCCACCTGAGCCTCACGGTCATAATAGGCTGAAGAAGGACGAGGGCGCGCGCTCTGGGGAACGTGGGGCCGGGTGGGTGGGGGGGGGCGATGAGGAGGAGGATTTTTTAAGTGCAGTTTGAAGGAGGATAATCTGCGAGGTCGAGAATGGGTATTCAGCTGCTCCTCAGGTGGACGAGAATCGTGGCATTTTATTTTTCACTCAGGACATTACTCTGATATTGACTTGTAAATGGAATAAATTTTCATTAAATAATTACAATGAGATAGCATCGCAACGAAGTAAAATTCAGCACCAAAAAAAAAAACCTGTGAATAAAATGTTAAGATACGAGTCGATAACGAATCAAAAACGCTATAATTTTGGTTCTTATGTTACGAGATTTCGCATAAAATTTCATTCCTTTAATAACATTAGAAACTGAATATTTTAACACCTACTAAGTTGTGATGTAAATGGAGTCGATAATCAGTGAAAAATATCTTTGATAAAATCAAGGTAATAATGATCACATAATAACAACGATTAGGAAAAAAAAAGTTGATGAAAAGCACTAAAAGATAAAAGTTAAATCAAGACTCAGTATGGACTTTTGTGAGTCATAAACGTGCCCAAAGCTTGTTATCATCGCTTCTTATGCAAATAAACCTCGGTAGAAATGCCAAGTCTTAAACCTGCCATTAGTTCTATTTTTGACTGAGGGTAGAATTCGCATCACGGTGAGCGTTCCAATTAAAAAGAGACCATAAAATCTACTCTCGTGGACTTTACCGTTTCCTGTGATTACGTATTTTCGAATTTTCGTTAAAGTAGAATTTTCCAATCTTGAGTCCAGTGGTTGCAAATGCCTGTATCTCATTAATCGGGTTAAAATGCGCATCGGCTGAAGATATCAAAGGATCAATTTAATAAGGTCGCAGCGAGGCCCTTTGTGTCCCATAATAACAGACACAAGAGCTTCCGTATTTTTCTAATGGGAAGAAGAGGTGATCAGACGACCTCGTTAAATTCAAAGTTGTGTTGAGGACTTCAGCAAAATGAATTACCTACAAAAGCCTATCCAATTTACTACTAATTAATTTAGAATGTTCTTTGTAGTTTCAAAGAATATGTAGGGTAATTATTTTGATTGAACAATTAAAATCGGACCCGAACACATTAGGGTAAGTGGGTATTCCTTGAAAAATATGTGGCAACATGTATTATGGTGTTTGTTTTATAAAACTTTTTGGCTATGCATAAGAATGCGGTTTACATTAAAACCTATTAAATAGTGAATATATACATATATATATATATATATATATATATATATATATATATATATATATATATATATATATATATATATATATATATAAATATATATATATATATATATATATATATATATATATATATATATATATATATATATATATATATATATATATATATATATATCACAAGGTGGAAAGGTAAAGGCATGTCTCAGCGTAGTACATAATTTATTGCCGACGTTTCACATCACTTCGATGCATTTTCAAGGCTGGGAATGATAAAAATACAAACATACAAGACTCGTCACTGATAAAACACCGTATAATATTTAAAATTTATATATATATAAATATATATATATATATATATATATATATATATATATATATACAATATATATATATATATATATATATATTATTATATATATATATATATATATATATATATATATATATATATATATATTCCATCCTGCAATATGACTTCCAGGAATAGGGGTGTGCTCTCTTGGTACTTTGGTTGCTCAGTGACTAAGGGTTAATTTCACAAATTAGTTTCCCGAAAGTTGTGCAATATATTTGTTTTAACCAAAGCAGCAAAGAACCTCTCGTCACCATGAATCTTTTTTATCATTACGTATGGTATGAACCTAAGTAACCATAAGGATTATGATTTATTTATTAGAATGAAATTGTAAAAAAAATAAATAGTTTGCATGGTAAGCAGTACAGAACAATTACTTCTAATAAAATATAGCGTATTTACTTTGATTGTCGTTGCTGAAACCACGCGCTATTTGACAGTAGATTTCATCAAGCCCCTCGAGTAAGCTGGAGGTCGGATCACGCCTTGTTACTTATTTATGCTTGTATTTATTTATTCTCTCATCTTAATTTTTCCTTCAATAGTTTCCCTTTAATAACATATTCTTTACCTCTCAATTTTATGAACTGGGCCACTTTCTCGTTTGGGGATCCTTGGGCTTGTAGCATAGTGCTCTTACAACTGTGGTTGGAATTTGACTCGTAATATTCGCAACAATAATGATTTTACTTATTACTGTCTCTAGCTATAAGTCTATCCATGCTATCTCTATTTCTTAGGGTTTGATGAGATAATCATGCTTGGAATGAGAGGCTGAACGTGAATTGCTTTCACGCATGGTTTGCTTTTCTTTCTATCGTTGCACGTACATAATTCACATGAAGAATATTTTCTTTCCTTTATGAAAGGTTAAAGAAAGTAACCAGGCACTTGTATTTTTCGATTTAGGTTTTCAGTATTGGGGATTTACTTGTCCCTTTCAGGTTTCCTGCAGCTTAACAAATAAGTCAAGTTAGAGGACAAATTCACGCAAATACTAATCGAAAACTTTATGAAGGCTGGTCTTTGTCTAGATTACTCGTCGTTAACCGTATCTTCCAGTTAGCTAGGTCTGGAAAAATTACAGCTATATGAAAATGCGCCAAGAATTACATTTTTCAACCTTGAAAATTTTTTCAAATATGTTTGCATATCTTTCGATCCAAGAACGCTTTTGCACGCGACTTCCTCTCCACGCAACTTGAAAGATGAAAATCTATTATCTTTTTTATATTATTTACAGTGTTAAAAGTAGTTCTTATTCATGTTAGCCTTACATAAAACGAGAGTCGAAAGTAGACATTATATCAAAGAATACATTTTGCTGCTATGCGTCAGTTTCACTGACAAACACTGTAGGTTTAAAACTCTACTCTGGGCGAAGGATTTTCTAAGCTTGATATATGGAATCCTTCGGTAAGCCGGAGGGGAAGCCCAGAACTCTTCGTATACTTTAAAGGATTTTCCAACTGGCAGAGCAACTCCCCTTAAAGGAATCTTACCTTGATAAGAAATGTCTGTACCGAGAAAGGTAGGTATATTTGTAAAGATGAATTATTGTGATATCTAAATGGTGACGTAAGGATAATGGTTTCTTAAATTGAATATCAATAACTGCTCCATTCTTCTTAACGAAAAAAAATATAAGGTAATTATCAAAGCATTTAACCTCTGCTTAAGATTTTTTTTCTTTTTATATGGAGCGTATTCTTAGATTTTCTTGTCTTAAGTAAGATACATGTCAAAACATTTTGATACCACCCTAACACCTTATTTGAGCCCCATGAACTTGACTTGTCTAGATTTGGCCTCTGTTCTGTGAAAAATCTTCGTTTTTAATGTGTATAATTAAACATCATTTTTTTCGCAAGGACCGAAAATTATCATGCCATTACTAATGAACCTCCTTGAAACATTTTCGGTCGTTTACACTAGAAAGTATCACGTACTCGCTTTGCTTTGATCTGCTTTTTAAGACAGGGATTTACTCTTATAAAACTGGATTTCTGGCCTCATTATGACTCATTCATGCTTTCATTAGACTTCTATGATTAGTAACATCTTCCGACAACGCTTGGTATTTCACACGACACGGGCGTTAACCTCAGGGTGAACACTACTCTTTAATGTGAGTTTTAGACTGCCTCTCATATCTGAACTCTCGTGGCAGAGTTAAAATAAAACTGCTGGATGTTTGCTAAATCTTTAACGTTGTGAGTCAACGAGCAGTCGCTGACCTATAGTAGTATCTGTTAGGTTAAACTGAAGTCGGGTCACTACGAGCTGTTCCTCGGAGAATGGGTCAGTCATGGTACAAAGGCTGCTTAATTCAGGAAACACGAACGCAGTCAGTAGGAACAGAGTTATCGAACATAATTGGTCGTAAAAGAACACACCAGATCTAACTCCTTTTGTTAGACCCCACCCTACTTTATTTATTTATCCTTCGCTATCTTATTTTCCTCGGTTCTGGTCTTTAAAAGGTCATAAGTTGACAGTACTACTGGTTTAAGACTATTCATAAACCAGCGGGATGATCAACCGTAATTAAAGGAAAGATATAGTAGCGGAAATTGTATGATGAAAAATGAGCATTTTATGTAGATTGGAACACTGGCCTGTCTATTCTACTACTTCATTACATTAAAAAAATAATAAAAATAACCATAACGCCTGGCCTGCGATGTCAAGTGATAGTCTTCCCGAAGACTTTTGGGGGAGAGAATAAGGTGGAATCTTAAAATGCGCCTTTTGGGCTCCTCCACAAATCCTAGGAGGACCCAAGACACCTCCTTGGGAGGCCCCGCCCCCCTTGTCCCTTTAATATACCGCCTAAGGCTTTTGACATTGATGTATTCGAATTTTCAAGGCTGGGACAGCCAAATCCATACGCTGGCCTCCCCAGACAAACCTCTCAACAACCCCCCAACCCCCCACAACCCCTTTCCTCCCTTTACGCCTCATTACCACAATACAATTATATTTCACACCTTTCATTTCCAGCTATTATGCCTCGGAAATTATGGATAACCAATATGTCAGAACCGCGGAGGGTCTGGAATTAGAAAGATATGTGTGGCGCTATTTATTCAGGCGAGAATAATTGTTTATCAGTTTTTCTACCGCGCTCCACCAGTTTTTATTTCGGTTTTGAATTAAAGGAGGAATGTTTTATTTCTACCTCGGAAATTATTTATAGACAATATGTCGGAACTGGGGAGGGTCTCGGATTTGATAGATATAAGTGTGGTACTATTTATTACTATCACTATTTATTATTGATGTTTATTACTTTTGCTACTGTTGGTGCACGATTTTAATTTTTGTTGTGAATGCAAGAAGAAATTTCGATACCCGAGAGTTAAAAAGGAAACTAATTTCGTGGAATGAGGTTGTTGCTTTTAGGAAGATTTGCTCTATTGATTTAAGTGAATAATTTCAGTTGTAGTAATTTCGATATGAAAAAAATTTCAGCGGATGAGAAAATTAAATATCGCCTCCTTTATGTGTATGAATACCTTGTATTCTCAAATTTATAGAATTATTAAGCGCTAGTGAAATACCTTAAATTCTGTATTTATTACTTACTATCACAGTTTTTATTTTCGTATTTCGATGTAAGAGGAAAAAGGAAAGAGAACTGATGGAAATGCGTTTAAAACTTGCCTTGACGAAAGGTTGCAGAATTTTGAAATTGCCTCTTGGCTTTTCCATAAACATTCTCTTGGCTCATCCCTTTCCCTTTATAGTAATAAAAAAATTTTAAGCTGTAGCAAACCTCAATATATGCATAGGTATTGACATCTCTTTTGACTCTGCAATACCGGAAACAAATCAATTCCCAAATTTTTGCTGTCATCTCTTCTGACAAATGTAATGGTGGAAAGCGTGTGTCAGATCTTTTTTGCCATCCTTGTATTAACAAAAATATCATTCATTTGGATACAAATGCAAGAAATTCGAAGCAGTTATGATGTCCGGTAGCAAGAAACGAACGCGCGTCACCATAATCATGACGAGGTCACCTTGCCGGGTTCAAATTTCTTGCATTAGGATCTTGAGGCTTCGTAATGACAAGCTTATCCAAAACAGTGCCAAGAATTCGAGAAATGGAGGAGGCATCGTGTGGCTGTTACCATATATATATATATATATATATATATATATATATATATATATTATATATATATATATATATATATATATATATATGTATATATATATATATATAAATATATATATATATGTATATATATATATATATATATATATATATTATATATATATATATATTATATATATATATATATATATATATACATACATATATATATATATATATATATATATATATATATATATATATAATATATATATAATATATAATTATGGTGACGCGCGTTCGTTTCTTGCTACCGGACATCATAACTGCTTCGAATTTCTTGCATTTGTATCCAAATGAATGATATTTTTGTTAATACAAGGATGGCAAAAAAGAGCTGACGCAGGCTTTCCACCATTACATTTGTCAGAAGAGATGACAGCAAAAATTTGGGAATTGATTTGTTTCCGGTATTGCAGAGTCAAAAAGGAGTAAATACCTATGCATATATTGAGGTTTTGCTACAGCTGAAATTTTTTTTAATTACTATAAAGGGAAAGGGATGAGCCAACAGAATGTTTATGGAAAAGCCAAGAGGCAATTTCAAAATTCTGCAACCTTTCGTCAAGGCAAGTTTTAAACGCATTTCCATCAGTTCTCTTTCCTTTTTCCTCTTACATCGAAATACGAAAATAAAAACTGTGATAGTAAGTAATAAATACAGAATATATATAATATACACACACACACACACACACAATATATATATATAGATATATATATATATATATAATATATATATATATATATATATATACGAGTGAAGATCGATGTCCAGTAAAGTGGAGTCATTTCCTTTTTATGATTAAGGTTTATATGTTGAATGTTTTTATTTCTTTTTCAGCCGGATTATAGTATTCTACTAACCTTTTCAGACAAGTAGACTCCATGTATTATTTTTTTTTATTTCATAATTACAAGATCTGATTCTCTCTCTCTCTCTCTCTCTCTCTCTCTCTCTCTCTCTCTCTCTCTCTCTCTCTCACGTCAGTTAACGCTCCCTTCATGTTAAGAAATCATCTGTCTGTAGTGTATAAATGCCACAAGGGAGTTTTCCGTTTTCTACATAAATATAAGAAAATATCTAGGTAGATAGGTAAATGAATAAATTGTGAGAGAGAGTGGGTGGGCAGAATGAGACGCAGAGAGAGAGAGAGAGAGAGAGAGAGAGAGAGAGAGAGAGAGAGAGAGAGAGAATATATGTCCATTTCCCTTATATATTTCCGCCTATATCGCTTTGTCACTATAAATTCCTCTGGCAGGACTCCAATACGATGTTTCTTTATCTCATAACAGAAAGATCTTCCTTCTTATCTGTTTTTTTTTTTTTTTTTTTTACTTGTAGAGGGCTGGAGGGAAAAGAGGGTTGGGGAAGACTAATGAGAGATGAGAGACTAATGTTGTCACGATGACTGCTGGAAGTGTTCTTTTGTGTTGCTTTCCTTCTTTAACCTGTCAGTAAAGGTTATTCTTCATTATTAATTTCGCTTACTCGGGGAGTAAGCCGACAAACTTTGTTGTTGACTTTGTTGGGAGGTAGAAAAGGTCTATGGATGAACCTAAAAAGGTCTGAAAAAGGTGTTTTGTATTGAAATAAAGATACAGGAAGTTTAGGATAGGATATTGATGATTTATTTATTAAAATGTGAAAAGTTAGTAATGTGGATGTTGAACAGCACAGAAAATACATTTCTAATAAAATATAGCTAAATTATTTTAGTTTTCGTTGGTGAAACAAGGCTCTGTTTGACCATAGATTTGAGCACGTTTTATTTACGTTAAAAGCTAGGAATATGTTCACAACTTACGTGTGAGGGGAAAATCTTGCACGCAACCTGAGTAAGCTGGAGGTAGGCTCACACCTTGTTATTTGCAAAAAGCTTCTAAAAACTGTGAAGCCTTAATGTGATAAAAGAAACGTAACCAAAATCGAATAATAAAACAATTTAATAGAAAGAACAACACTGAGAATGCATTTCATTAAATGAAAGTAAATAAAGTCAAAATCAATCTTTTAAAACACAGGAAAAATAATGGTAAAAATGAAGGTGTCATCTGATTAGGCAAATAAATGTGAAGCTGAATTGGTGAGACATAACATCCAGTTTCTTCTGCTTCTTAATATAAATATACTGGAAGCCCAAATTTTAACCAAATATGCCTTTTCATTTTGTCGACTAGGTTAAATAAATTTCACAGTGAATGAGGAACATGACAAAAGTCAGTATATATGATTTGCTTTACTGGAATTGTACTTGGCATTTTCGCACGTTAGTTAATCAGAACATGGATCATGATCGTATCAGAATCCAGTTTGACACTTCTAAGGGGAAAGTTCATTTTTTGCTGCGCCAGATTACTTCCCTACTAGAAAAGGAGAAGAGATGTTAACTATAAATTTTAGTATATTTACACGGCGAAAACTCTTTCTTTATGGTTTTAGTCTTTATCTGGACCAACCAGAAAACAGTAAATTAACTTAGGGATTTTTGCTTATTCCTTAAGTAATTTTTGTAATCGCACCTTCAGAAATTCTTAACCACGTGGGTAGGCACCACACATACCTTAATAATACAATAGACTTCGTTAGGTTAGATTAGATTATTATTTCTTCCCAAGCGGATAAAGCGAAAACAGTTGCTACAAAGAAACTAGAAAAAAGATATCAAGTGTCTTAGAAGAGCGACCAAACAGAAAAAGTAGAAAATTCCTTAAAAGAAATAAATGCCAAGCTCAGACTTGAGTATCATTCTTCCATCAGTCTCATAGTGGGTGGCAGAGAGAGAGAGAGAGAGAGAGAGAGAGAGAGAAAGAGAGAGATGGAAAAGGAAGGCCTTTCTATTAGGAGATAAAAAGAGCATCGTATTGGAACCCTGCCAAAGACAGTTACAATTAAGAAGAGATATAAAGGAAATGGATCCTCTCTCTCTCTCTCTCTCTCTCTCTCTCTCTCTCTCTCTCTTTTGTGGAGGTTTTTTATTCATCTCCTAAGGAAGAAGTAATAAGCTTTCCAGAACGTTTGCCAAATATTTCTTTATTTCTTATGCCCAATTCTTTTACAGTAAGAGGAAATAAATCTTTAGATGAGGTAGTAATGAGTTACTGAGAAGGGGAAAGAGAGACAGACAGAACGCGCGCTACTTTTATAGGTATAAGGAAGTTGAAGAAAATCAACAATACCAAAAAAATATTTCTGTATTCAGAAGGATAGAAAGTTTTTATTTGCAATAAAAGTTGAGAAACTGTTGGAATTTTATTTAGGAAATATCGGAAAAGAACTTTAAATTTGTTCATCCATTTAGAAACATCCAATGTTTGTTTTTTTCATTGGCAGCAGATAGTCCTCTTTCTCATAAAAGAAATTTTAAATGAAAAAAAAGTCCAAATAAATATTCTTACGAAGTCTGAGAAAGAAAACGAAAGTAAAACTCTCCCTTTTCTCGATGATTCATGATGATATGGTACCTATTTATCGTTCTCTTTCCTGAAAGCATGTTTTTCATGCGCTTGGCAAGATGCCAATAAGGTCTTTTTTTTTTTTCTTTCTATCTCTCGGACAAACCCGAAATTTATGTGCTCTTGCAAGTTTTGCATTATATACTTTCTCCCTCTCTTCTCGATTTCTCTCTCTCTCTCTCTCTTTCTATTTGTCTTTTCGTCTGCCTATCTATTTTTATATACTTTTAATAGTTAGGGAAAGTAAAAGAATGAAAGGTAGTGTTTTCAGTCTTTTTATATTTGGTCTCATACCGATGAATAGTTTTCTATCACGGAAAGTCGTATCACTGAATTGCATTTCATGAATCCTTATCATTACTTCAGTTGGCCTAAGCTCTTTAAAAATTATGCTTTTCCATCCAACAAGGGAGGGAAATCAGTCTTGCAATGCAAAGAGTCTTTTTTTATCAAAATCTATACTATATGAACAATTTATTCAATTGAAATAATAATTTTGTTTACATATTCACAGCCCTGTATGAAGAAACATCCACTCTGTAGGTGGCTAAAGGTAGTAAGAAATCAGTTGTAATTTATGAAATTGCTACACTGAGGGAAGATGGCAAATTCTAAAACTGGTATCACTGGTGTTCGACAACGTCGTTAATAAGACAGAAGTAGTAAATTGAAAAACTAACTTCTCTCTCGGCAAGGTTACCAACTGGCAGATAAAATGACTTGAAATGTAATGGAGACACAAGATCTGATGCAAGTAAAAGATATTTGAAGAAACACACAACGGATGACAATACTCGGGTACGTTCATATAAAACATGAACGAAAAGAGTGGTGGGGTAAAAAAACACATCAAGACGGTTTATAATGACTGATAAACTGATTGTCATAATAAGAGTTTTATAGTGAACTTGTGCGTGTATAAGAAAACTTTCACGGATGCATCAGTACTATTCATAGCAAGGTGAAATTGTATTTGCTCATCTCCATTCCAAACGCAGATTTTTTTTCATACTATTAGTAAAAATCTAGAAGGGGTTCAAAGTTCCCACCTTGCAAAAGTGCACTGTGGAACCACTCCTGGCATATTATAGGGCTGTCTTATTGCTCGAATAGACCTGGCCCAGAGTGCTTCGTTTTGATAAATTACAAGCTAAAATAAAAATAAAAATGTGAAAAAAAAATATAAAGGAGAACGATTTAAGCTACGTCGTGTTACAGGAGACACCAGAACATTATTCCGTGTCCTTTTGCGAAGAGAAAACATTTTCTATTGCCTCGTAAAAACACAGTACGATTTATCATCTTGCTCAGACAGACCGGATGTTTTCTCCAGATACTCCAAGGCGAGAGACGACTTCAAGTTTTTGAGCTGTCACATAACTGGGTCAGAGAGGAAAAAAGAAATGTTTAAGAGAACCGAAGAAAATAATATTCCGTCGCACGTACCAGGGATTTCACCGGGACCGTAGATTTTATTTATTTGGGGGGAATAACAATGATGAATAGAAATACCTATACTGTAATGAAAGCAAATTGACATTTCTATGTACCTAACTATGACAGAAATTAATTTTCCTCAAGTGATATTTCACTTTACAATTCGTTTGGATCATAAAAAAAAAAAATGTTACTTTTCCCACGAGGATTTCAAAGCAAATGTTCTTTGAGATTATTTGCCCATGTTCTTCGTTCCTTTTATTATTGGAAGCACTTTACTTCATTTTAGGAAGCCTTCCTAAGAGGTCTTCTTTTTCTTCTTCTTCTTCTTCTTCTTCATTGTAATCGTTCTATTGCATTCTCCTTTTACCTTTTGATGAATTTGACCATCCTCTACGTCATGTTCTTTGTTAATGATAGCTTGTTATATGTTCTCACGTTAAATGAAGAATAATTAAAAGTATTCTGTCAAAACGTAAACAAAACCATTTCATTAAGGGTTCGTCCATGAGTAATGCTAGTTTTCATTGCATCAAAAGCAGGGCAGAGACACATTCAGGACCGCTTTCATTTTAGTAACATAAATGTACAATTATGAAAGCACCGGAAGTGCAATATATGAAAGTTAATGTTTTGCTGCAGCTCAGCACAATATGGTTTCGACGCAAGTTGGGAGTTGTGCTGGATTATGCAGTATGTTGCACTGAGACTCGTCTTAGGCCAACACGGGCTCTTGCTAGGCCCACAGGATTAAAATGTGTTTTTATGCCTATGGGGATGGCTGCCTGGCGCTCATCGTTGATTGCTTGGCACCTCTCCAGCGTAAACCAGGTAACGGTTCTTAGCAGTAATCTTGATGGCTGCTGGAGGGGGGGCGGGGTTGGTTGGGGACCGAGATATTCGGCAGGTCTGATTCCTCATGGCTTGTCGTTGGAAGGTCTTGGCCTATTTGTCTGTTATATTCATTAACTTTTTTTTGTGCGTGTGCAGTCTACGTGCAATGCTAAATATCTTTATGCAGAGCGCCTCAGTGGAGTGATTGGTACGGTTTTGGCCTGGCACCTCGGTGGCCGCGAGTTCGAGTCTAGGGCATTCCACCGAGGGGTGAGAGAAGTTCACTCGACGTGGTTCGGAAGTCACGTAAAGCCGTTGGTCCCGTTGCTGAATAACCACTGGTTCCATGCAACGTAAAAGCACCATTCTACATATCTTTATGCGGAACCATGACAGTTTTGGACAACGTCTATAGGATCTTTAATATGGTAACTGGAAACCAGAAAGAAATGAAAAAGTATCTCCTGCTAGAGCGGTTTTTTAGCTTCTGCACAACGCAAAATGTAAAATTTAGACAAAACGGCAGACTGTAGGTGGACGTGAATGCCGTATAACAAAAGAGGCTAACAAGAAAGTGAAAGAGAGAGAGAGAGAGAGAGAGAGAGAGAGAGAGAGAGAGAGAGAGGAACTGTAATTCAAGAAAGGACAGAAATGCGTCTCTCTGCGTTACTCGCATTCCACTCCTCTAAATTTGAGTCGAGATTCGCGCAGTTTCTCTCAGTATTCGCTTCCCTTTCCTTTGACGCTTCGCATATCCAGTCTTTTTCTTTATTTCAGTTTCCTCCACAGAAACTAAAGGAGGACACTCCTCTCAAGACTTAAACCTCATACGTTGAAGCTGGAGAGGTGAAGGGAACATAATTCCAACGACATATAGAGGAAAAAAGGGAGAGAACACGTCTGAGAAGATGAGAACATGATACTACAGTTGCTTTCAAGAAATAACGATGATTTTGGAGTTGTTGAAAAAAAATCCTAGCTATTTTTTGTTGATTGGCTTCTATTCAATATAGACTTGTACCTCGTTTTTGTCTGTTAAGCAGGATTAGTTTCTATTAATTAGTGAATCGTGCTTCGTGTTTGTCTGTTGAATTGGATTAGCTTCTAGTGAATAGAGCATCGTACCTCGTTTTTGTCTGTTAAATTGGATTGGTTTCTGTGAAACAGTGATTCATTGCCTAATTTTTGTCTGTTAAGTTGGATTAAATTCCATTAAGCAGTGAAAAATACTTCATGAAACGTAATTAGGGAAACAATTCACACACATCTGTAATAATCCTCATAATAAGTTCTGAGTTATTATTACTTTTGCTCTGATGCATTTATATGTAATTATAAAGCTAACATCTGGGACGTATTCGACGGTATATTTGCAAACATATCCCACATTCATCTTTAACCACCAAATCTCAGAAGAAACCACTGTGCAGAATGTAGAGAATATATATATATATATATAATAATACTATATTAATATGTTAAGAATAAATATATATATATATATATATATATATATATATATATATATATATATATATATATATATTTATATGTGTGTGTGTGTGTGTATTTATATATATATATATATATATATATATATATATATATATATATATATATATATATATATATATATATTTATATATATTCTTAACATTCTGCACAGAGATTCTCAAAGAATCTCTTTGGGAATCAAATGAAAAATACGTCCCTTCTGAACACAAAAACCCGAGTCACTTCTATTTGTTTTGCTATATTTACCCTGTTTCTAATTTGAAAATTATTTCAAATTCAAGAGTAAAAAAATTCTTTTTCGTACTTTGTTCACAAGGGGATGATCTCCACGGAAGTTCGAAACCCATAATGTTATTATTTACCAGAATATACAACACAAAACTCGTTGATATTGCCCTGAGGCGATGCAGTGCAATTCGATTCATTCTAAATTAGGAATTAAACGGTAGATCACACTTGCTTCTAAAAGAGGGTCTAATAAATATGAGATAATTGTCCTCACTTCCGAGCAATGACCACAAATGAGGAAGAAACTCTTCCAGGCATTAAGACTTTTGTATCATGCAAGTGTGTGTGTATATATTATATAATATATATATATAATATATATATATATACATATATATATATATATTATATATATATATATATATATATAATATATATATATATATATTTGAGAAAACAATCAATTCCTTTATCTTTTCCTTTATAAAAGAGCACAGCCTTCGTGAATCCAGGTAGAAAAATCAACCAACAATGGTTTAGCATTTCGATGAGAAACAGAAATTGCAAAATAAATCTCCCGGAAATTTTCTATGGAAATACTTGTCCCTCGAGCCCTGTCCTGCCTTGCGGAAAACAATGGGAAATGAGAAATTGAATTTTAAATTCCTCTCTCTCTCTCTCTCTCTCGAGCTTTTCGAATGTCCAAAAAATCATGGGTCTTCCGTTTCCTTTTATTGTTATGACAATTGCCTCCGACGTTGGTTTAACAGAATTCTCCAAGACGATTCTGAAGAAGGTTATCCTTCCGTAAAGATTGAAACGTAATCTTGTTGCTCCCCTTCTTCTTATTATTATTAGTATTATACCATTCAAAAGATAAACCTTGTTCCTATGGAACAAGCCCTTAGGGGGGCAACTGACTTGAGATTCAGGCTTCTGGTGGATGTGGAAATGAGCCATTATGAAGCTCAAAAACCAAGAGAGTGAGTTAGTCATTACCCGGTAAAAAAAAAAATGTTTAATTCCCTGTAAATAAACCACCTTTGTGCATAAAGACGCAGATTCTAAACGCAGTAGGCCACTTCGTTTATGATAGAAACGTTTGTGGCCAAGCACATTATACTGTACCACTTTTACTTACGGCGACATCTACTACTATGCTTAAGACAGTCATATTCCCTTCATGACAGAAAACATTTGTAATGACATCTGCAAATGCCTCATTAGCGCCTGGAGAGCAGAGTTATTAGAGTCGTTCCTCAGGCCCAACTCTGTCTTCCTCCTAAGGCATAAATTGGTACATGGTATTTATATTGATTAATGGGGCAGGCTCCAGCTTCACTATTGCCGTAGAAATCTGCTGCTTGTCTATCACGTCGTCACTACTACCAATAAAAACCACTATTATTATTATTATTATTATTATTATTATTATTATTATTATTATTATTATTATTATTATTATTATTTCAGGTACAGCTATAAATAGCTGAAAACGCGCTGTAGCTTTCATAAATTTGTCTTTTATCGAAGAGTTAATAATATAACCTTACTAGAAAGTATTTTTCATAAGTTAAGAAGAGATAAAAAAACAGGATAGATTTTACATTCTTTTTTCCTATTTCTCTCTCTCTCTACTTTCTTATCGTAAGTTCCCGTTGATAAATACGTATAACTGAGGAAGTGTGCACTTTAAGGAAAATAAAACATCAAAGTAATTATGTACCAAAGAGTGACATGTATTGTAACTGTAACACACCCTTCCTGCACCAACGCGTCTCGATTCGACGAAAACAGTAAATTCCGTATCTTTGCAGCCGGAACAATACTGACTTCATTTCGGTCGCTTGATTCTGCGTCTCTGAATTATCTTATTCTCTCTGACCTAGTTATGAGGCAGCCATAAACTTAGATTACTTTCTCGCCTTAGAATGACTGGAGAAAATATGAAGGCTGCCTGAGCAACATAATAAGTTTTATTGTGTTTTTACGAGATCGTAAACATTTTTCTCTTCATAACGACGACACTGAATTATGTCATTACGTCATGACCCAAATGCGACGTCGGCTTGGAGAGTAACGTCTGAGAGTAACGTAATACAGGGCTTTTTCCTCCTGATGTACCGCAGGAAATGATCTACTAACTGCACGTTTAGAATTGGATGCTAGTTTCACTCTATACTATAATCTACTAACTGTATGCTGAAAACTTCAGGATACATGTTCTGCAGAATAAAATACCTCACCTTTCCTGAGGTTGCACATGATTATATATTCTTAACGATGCGTTCATCAAAGTTTACTGCAAAAGGTCATTTAATTTATTCAGCGTAACATATGAATTCTAAGAGACTGGAATTTTGGGAGGTGGCTCCAGGAGCAGAGGACCTTCCAGTTTCCAGGAAATTTCAAGAGATGAGGCTGTTGGTCCTACGTCTTTTATTGACCCCAAATAAACCTGGGTGCTTTCATAGATTGGTCGACTGAAAGGCGGCAGGCAGGAGAACAAACCACTTCATGATAAACTTCTGCATGTTCGGATATTGCTTATTTTTCTTCATCCTAAATTAGCTACTGGTTAAGCTGGTTGCATTTTAATGAATTGAAGTTTAGATGTGACTAGCCCTGATCGTCGTTAAATTCATCCCTAATCGCTTTCGTTAGAGAAGCGCCTCAGCGGCGTGGTTGGTATGGTATTAGCGTCCCACCTCGGTGGTCGCGGGTTCGATTCTCGGCCATTCCACTGAGGAGTGAGAGATGTGTATTTCTGGTGATAGAAGTTCACTCTCGACGTGGTTCGGAAGTCACGTAAAGCCGTTGGTCCCATTGCTGAATAACCACTGGTTCCATGCAACGTAAAAGCACCATACAAACAAACAAACAAAGCTTTCGTGAGATGTCTCATCAGATTCACCCTTCGTACCGTATCATATTACTCTCAACAGCGTCAAACTATAAATATAATTTCCCCAATGAATGTTGATAAACATATTATCGTTGAGGTACTTGTACCTCATTAACAGTTAATACGATCACTGGAAAACGTTTTTGGAAGCAAGATGGGTCAATTTACACGCCGTTGTCATATCTCTAGCGTCTAACGTTCAGGGCAAAAATGAGGTAAAGTCCCAACCTACGAAATCTCTTTCATGGAGCTCAACAT
>NC_061096.1:64859818-64869818 GCF_015104395.2 Macrobrachium nipponense
GAATTAAATTTCATTCGTAAAGGATAGAAACCTAAATCACCTTCGTATGTTAATAAAAAGTCAAGTTTCAGCTACCTGCTACCAGAGATTAATTTTTTTTTAACTTCAGTAACGATAGGTATCGAAACTGGAATTCCATTTGTGATAAGAACAAAATTCAGATTGTTTCTGCTCTGTTGGTCATAACACCATCTCCTGTTATTCAGGAAATTAAAGTTTAATGACGGTATTGCTTGCAAATGAACTGACATATGATATGACAATTGTTCAAAATGTTAAAAAAAAACTTTCTGTATAAAATAATTAATTGAAAGTTAATTTGTAACCTGAGTATCCACAATACAAAAATCAAATAAAAACAACAAATAAGGAGGTTTAAATAAAGGTAAATCAGCAAATTTATAAACAATGACAATTTTGAACATTGTTGAAGGGACAGCTTTATAGATATCATCATCTTAAGCATTAATTGTCTGTGAATTTATGAAATGTGAGAAACACATTTTCATAAATTTAATATTAAAGACATTAATTTCTAAGCCTCATCAGTGATTATTTTTTCACAAGAGTATAATAACAATTTAGACTAGCCCTGCAATATTATAATTGACTTAAATAAGTAAATGAACAAAGAATCTATAGATAATTAGGGGATGGTGGAATTCAAAGGAATTATGGATAAAAATGTATTTCACATATTATGGCACTTGAACTTGGAAATCTTATACCAGAAGTGACGTAAGTAGAAAAGCCAAGTGTGCCCAAGTCTTCATTTGTAGACGGAAGTTCTTCTATCTGAAATAAAAGGTTTTATTTTTTATTTTGTTCACAGGAACATATATATATATATATATATATATATATATATATATATATATATATATATATATATATATATATATGTGTGTGTGTGTGTGTGTGTGTGTGTGTGTGTGTGTGTGTATTTGTATGATTAATATGACAATAACACGTTATGTGTGTCCGCAGATATACCACAAGGAAAATGAAACCCTGGGTGTAAATCCTGACAGGTATCGTCATAATACCTAGGAGATCTTCGAAAGGACTGACACATTGCGGCAGAAATTTTCAATATATATGCTGGAGTGTCAATGCACACGATCATACAGACGGCTTAAAACCATATGTATTCACACCTGACGAATGGGAGAAAGAGGGAGGAGCAGTAAGGTCATTAGCATCTCAGGTCAGCAATCTGTTTACAAATCTTGAATCATCAATGTATGCAGGCTCACACCTTTACTTTCGCCCATGTCAGTTACCTTCCTTTAAGTCCATACAATTTACATATGCAATAAGGAGTAATTGACAATATAATTAAGACACGTTGTGAATGCGATTTGTATCTTTTCTTTCTGAATGAGAGGACGCGATGGGCTGTGACATTTTTAGAATTTAGAGATCATCAATTTAGCTTCTCCATGGAAACAGTGGTCCTAAGTGACAGGACAGCTCAGCTTTGGAAATGCTGGCGCATCTTCCTTGGGTGGCACGATGTCGAAGTCGCTGCCTAAGCAGAACAGACCACGTCCTGTTTCTATGCATGGGCGGATGCAGATATACTTTGTGAATCTGGTTCGAGGCTGTTTCTTGGGCGTGAACAATGATCTGTATAATGATGTCATGAACTTGTGACGAAGTTAGTGACGACACTTATTGAGAGTGTCTTGTATGTTAGTTCGTGCTTGTGTGTGCACGAGCTGTTTCCCTACATAGTGACAGAATAAGTTAGCCAAAATGGGAGATTGCTACAGAGTCGGCAAAGGGCCAAGATGGCTCCTTTGTCAGTATTTTTGGTGAAGTGTGTGAAATCTGTGTTGAATGGGTAAGCATACTTATTCTTTAGCCAAAAGTGTGGCTTGACTGTATTTTGAATATTTGTTTCAAAGATGTTCCATTTTATTTGGCCTTTTTATTTTGCTTTTTAATCTTTTGATTATCGATGTGTTCTCCTAACTTCTTATAGGCGGATCTGGAACAAAGGGGAACTGATCTGATATTTAGAAATGGGAACTTAACTGATGTTCCGTGGTGTTACTAGACTGTTGTGACTATGCCTAGTTTTATGACTAAACTAATGTTAGTTATTTGGTTAATTCCCCAGGGTTATCTGATTTATTTGGATTTTGAATTCAACCTTTCGTTTAACCATTTTGTTTAGAACTTGATTCATTTAGTTAATGTTTTGCCCTTAAATAAATGTATTTTTGTAGTTCATGAGCCTGATTTAATTGCCTTAGGAAATAGAGAGAGAGAGAGAGGGGTGTTGTCGAGAGAGAGAGGGGTGTTGTGGAGGGAGAGAGAGAGGTGTTAGAGAGAGAGAGAGAGGGAGAGAGAGGTGTTGGAGAGAGAGAGAAAAAAAACGGACGTCAGCCAGTGCTTTGTTGCTGCACGCCCATCGCTAACAAAACCTTTTAAGATTGACCTCGGTAATACACATTTCATTTGAAACTGATATATGGAACTTATTTATACATTCCTTGATTAATATTCATATTCTTGATTGATATTCATATTCTTACACTGTCTCACTTTTATCTCTACTTCCTCCTAAAACCTCAGAAGTGTGCATCCTTAGACAAACCTTCTAGCCATCATTTTGAAGACCAACACAAACATTATCAAAGGTCTCTGATCAGTCTTTTCTTTTCCCTTCTACATTTTCTTTTATCTTTTTAATTTTTACAGTTGCTCCATCTATAAAACAGTGCACACGCAGAGACGCATTACGCACCTTTTTTTTATCACAAATCTTTCTCATGTATTCTTGATCTGATGCAAACTTCAAAATCATCATAATTCCTTATTGGTTTAATTAAATTACTTCGAAACCTACACATCCTCATCACTGTCCACAAAAAATCTATATTAATTTAATCATATGCTTTCCGTAAGTGTATGTTTGCTGCGGTCATTTTACTACATAAATCTCAAACATCTCACAAAACATTTGCATCATAAGCTCTTGATTCAAACACTCTCTTCATTGTTTAATCCTGTACTGCTCTTCCCCTGTTTATCATATCGTTATATGCATTCTTTAGCGATCAGTTTTCTTGCCATACAATTTTCCACATGTAATTAAAAACTTTGGCCGTATGCTTCTTGTAAGCCTCTGAACATCTTCCCCATATACCATTAAGGAAATATTCCCGTTGTCCTTTCCATTAGTCTTTACAAATCCTGTTCAACCACTTAGTTACACTTTTACCACCTGAGTGTAGTATCTCATTTATTGGATGAAACTTACTACATTCTCGACAATTACTTCCACAGCATTCTTTGGACTACGCTAATATCTTTCCCTTCTTACACCATTCACATGTGTACTGCCTTCTTTTATTAAAATAAATTTGCATTAGTATATAATCAGAATATTCAAGAGAGTTGGATGGTAGAGAGTGTGGTATATGTAATTGCTACGTTTTTTTCCTCTTTCTGCTGCCAACTTTTTTAAGGAAAACCACATTATTGGTGAAAGCACTTAGATAGATTCTTACAAACATACACACATGCGTATATATACATATATGCTATATATATGTGTGTATGTGTATATATATGAGTCTTATCACATTATCGTAAGAGCTGTGTGGTTTAGAGTGCTTCTTGAATTCTTGGTTCCATGGTCCGCTCCCATGAGCCGACGAATTTCTTATCAACTAAACAAATTCCCCTTCGGTTAACTTATATGAAAATATATTAATTCCGAGGTAGAGTGAATTAGATATTAAAGGACATTGTAGCTTAATGCGTATATATATATATATATATATATATATATATATTATATATATATATATATTATATGTGTGTGTGTGTGTGTGTGTGTGTGTATTATATATATATATATATATATATATATATATATATCTATATATATATATATATATATATATATATTATATATATATATATATATATATATATATCAAAATAGAAAGAAAACTTCCCATCCGTCTGGTGAAGAGAAAGTTTATTATACCTCGTAACAACGAGCGTGTTTTTACGAGCATAGAAATGCAGTCACTTAAAGACATCAGGCCATGAGTTTCCCCAGACGAAATTACAAGCCTCTCTTGTCATTAAGTGCGTTCGAGGCACAAAGTGTATTATCACCCTGTCTGTCTGTCTGTCTCCTCTCCACTTTCGTTCTATAGTCTTTGATTAAAAATGTTTAGTTATAAAAGGGGAAATATAACAGTTTGATAAAAAATATTTTGAAAAATGTTTTGTTATAGAGGAGAAATAGAACAATTTGATTAAAATGTTTAGTTATAAAAGGTGAAACAGAACAATTTTATTAAAATGTTTTGAGAAATGTATTTTGTAAAGGGGAAATAGAACAATTTGATTGAAAATTTTTTGGACAAATGTTTTTCATAAAGGCGAAATAGAACAATTTGATTGAAAATGTTTTGAGAAATGTTTTTTGTAAAGGGGTATCACGGACCCCGAGGTCAGCTACAGGTTCGATATTATGATAAACAAAAAGATTCAACACCAACAGTTGAAACTGGGGATACGAATATAGAAAGAAACACAAACAGAACAAAGGCTTATTTACAAGCTTACTAACAAATATAAATGCAGAATGGTTTCTCCTATTTACATAACAAAAGTAAAATCTTGCAATGCGTGAACTGGGGAAACAGTGATGTAATGAAATACTTGCTGGCCAGTTTTGCAGCTGTCAAAAATCAATGCTCGAAGTGACGGCTTCACAAAGGAAAGCTGTAGAACTTTAGACGTCTTCTTGACTCCGTACTGCAGCAAACAATGTCTATGCTTGATAATCGAAGGGCAGGTTACTCCTCAAAACCACCTTGTAAGACCTTTCTTCTTTGAAGGCTTGCTCAACGTCGGAAGATCTCTGTTGCTCTCTCTCTCTGACTGGACAACTTGACTCGAATCCGATCAAACTCTCATGCGCCTTCTTCCTCTCTTATCCTTCGTCTGTTCCTTCTTCTCTTATCTCTCTCTGATGATCTCTCACTGATGATCTCTGCTGATCTGATCTCTCTTACTTTGTCAGTCGTATATATACAGCAATGGTGGGGGGCCTACCAGCAAACGTCACAGACTCCCGAGACGACAGGAATGTTTTAGAAGGATCTAGGCGAATAGTTACATCATAATACGTAGCGACGCGTCGGCGCCTATTGAGTTCCATATCCCACCTGGTGATTCTAGAATAATCATGAGAACAGGCGCCTCCAACACGTGCGCAAATGCCTCCTGGCTGCAGACCTACTTGAAGAAAAATAATTTTCCTTTCCTTTAATATATATTACTTCGTTATAGAGCGATTACCATGACACGTTCCCCCGAAAGAAAAAAAAAACATGAAATCAACTGATTTTATTTTTTTTAAAGAAACAAGAATCAAACAGCATGGGAACAATTCTGCATAAAGCTTTAATTCAGCTAACATGCACACTTCTCCATTCACTCACCCACTCGTGCCAAAACAGAAAATGGTCATCAGGCTACTCATTCTGAAAAATCCCTAGAGAGGCTATCAGCTATAACATTATCCTTTCCTCTTAATTCTTCGTTTACTGAACTCTGATTAAAAACTTGGAAATACTAAAACACCTCTTGAGTTTTTCTCAAAACTAATTTCTCTCTGTGACACCGTTACTACAGACAATGGCGGTGGCCGTGGCACAGGGCGCTCTTTATAATTCTGAAGCAAGTTTACATGCATCCACTTTGCTCTACGTTTACCCATATCGATTAAATAATGTAGATTTCCCCTCTTCTCTAACACTGAAAAAGGACCTTTAAACTTATAAGATAAAGAGGGACTTTCTTTCTGGACTTATACTAAAACTTTATCTCCCACACAGAAACTTGTCGCTTTCGCTCGGAGATCATGTTTCCGTTTAGTCTCCCCTTGACTTTCACTCTCGTTCTCCCTCTCTAGTTGCCAAGCATCTCTTAAATTGTTTTTATAATACTCTAGATTAGTTATGTAGTCCTCACTACCTTCTTGAAGCATTAAATTACATTTTAACATTTCCAAGGGACCTTTAGCGGTGTGATCAAAAACCAGCTCGAAAGGACTGAATCCTGTAGTGTCGTTCGGTGCCAACCTTAAAGCTAACAGAAAAAAATGTAACTTTTCTTCCCAGTCATGTTCAAAGTTATTACACAGTTTTCATAAACAACTCTTTAACGTTTGGTGAAACCGCTCCACAATGCCTTGTGATTCGGAGTAATAAGGTGTGGAAGTTACGAGTTTAATGCCTAACTCTTTCATTCTGTTCCTGAAATATTTGGATATAAAATTACTACCATTATCACTCTGTATAGTACGAGGCAGGCTAAACTTAGAAAAATAATCTAATCATTTAACTACGGTCCTTGCGTTTCAGCTTCTTACGGGTATCGCCTCTGGATAGCGAGTTAGTCTATCAATGATTGTCAGCAGATATATACTCCCTCCCTTACTTCTAGGTAACGGTCCGACCGTATCGATAACTACATTCTTAAAAGTTTCGCTTACTGAAGGAATATTACACAACAGAGCTCTAGGAATTACTTGATTCGGTTTTCCGGCAATTTGGCATTCATGACAGCTTAAAACATATCTCTTTATGTCACTCCTCATTTTAGGCTAAAAGTACGCCTTACTAATACACCTGAAAGTTTTATTTACTCCCAAATGTCCTTGCTCATCATGAGCTAACTTCAAAACTAATTCACGAAGCTTCCTAGGAACCACTAATTGTTCGGTTATTTCCTCTTTACTACCTGACTTAGCACGAGCAAAACAACACAATACTTTGTCTTTCAAACAAAACGTTTCCTTACACACATTATCGAGATCATCATCCAGCTTACTTTCAAAAATTCGGGTTAGTGTTTCCTCCTCTCTCTGAAACTTGACTAGCTCACCCTTATTTAAAAGGTTAGCGCCTAATTCATCTCAGTAACTATTACTTGATTCCACTACATCGACTACGTTACTGTCGACAGCTACATCTACTTGGCTATCACTGTCAACACTGATAGAGTCAGGTCTCTCAGCCACACTCATGCCAAGATCAACCTTGCCACCTCTATCACACTCGTTCGAATCCACGAACTCACTCTCGTTCAAATCCACGAACTCACACTCGTTCGAATCCACGAACAAACTATGACCGTAGTCTATGTCTCTATCTAAACCTGACCTAGTTACTACCATTTCAGGCACTGGAATCTCACTCACAACAGGATTCATATACTTGGATAAAGCTAAGCCATTACTGACAATAATGTCAATGCCATCAATGGGCAAACTGTCAACAACTGCTAGTTTCACTTCTCCTGACACTACCTGACTTTCTAAGTTTAACTTGAACAAAGGACAGAGGACACAAGTGTTCGTAAATCCACCTAACATGACTCTTTCTTCCACATCGATTTCTGCCCTGTTTGGCACACTCTCCCTCCTAATCAGTGAGACAGCAGCTCCTCTGTCTGGAAGCAAGACTACTTCTCTCGAATCTACTCCTCAAGAGAGGAAACTACACCTTCTGACAGAAATTCACCAAAAAATTTCCTAGTTTCTCTCATCACATCATTCGTACTTGACGAAAGGTTAACTAGAGACACTGGTTTCTTAACGTCCTTCCTTTCTACTGCACAATTTCTCGCTAAATGCCCTTTCCCATTAGATCAGAAACAAGTTATTTCTGAGCCACTAGATGCCACTTTACTCTTACAAACCTTAGACGTATGACCAGGTTTTCCGCATGTATAACAGGAATAGTCACTTTTACTCTCATTGCTATTACTAGAACTGAAACTTTTACGGCTTAGTACTCTACCAGATGAAGGATCATTTTGCTTCTTATTGACACTTCAATTATGAGTCAGACTATATTTGTCTGCTAGCCTAGTTGCTCCTACAAAAGATACTTCTCGCCTATCTTCTATATAAAGCTTAATCTCAGGGGATACATTATCTTTGAAGTTTTCTAGCAATACTAAGTTCTTCAGACCATCAAAATCATCACCTTTAGCAGAAGTTGAAACCGATCAAAAAACAGCCTCTCTAACTTCTTACCGTATTCCACATATGTAATATTCTTGTCCTTCCTCAAACTTCAAAATTTCTTACGGTACGCCTCAGGTACTAACCTGTACGCGCTAAGAACAATTTCTTTCACAATATCATAATTGTCACATTCCTCCTTAGAAATGCAACTATACACAGTAAACGCCCTACCACTCAAAACTGACTGTAAATATAAAGTCCACATTTCTTTAGGAGAACCTACTCTTTCCATTAACCTCTCAAAACACATGAAATATTTCGTTACATCTTCCTCATCAAACTTTGGTAATAATTTCAACACTGCACTCATACCTAAACTATCAGCTTCATTTTCGTTCTCGCCTCTCTGACTGTTACGAATACTTTGCCTTAACCGAGCGATTTCCAACTCATGCATATGTTCTTTCTCTCTTTCTTCCTGCTGCATTACCAACATTCCTCTCTCCTGCTGCATTTTCATTACTTCTCTCTCTTTCTCTAGCTGCATTTCCATTGCTTCTCTCTCTTGCTCTTGCTGCAATTTCATTAATTCTCTCTCTTGCTGTATTTTCATTACTTCTCTCTCAGCCGCTGTTTCATCTCTCTCATACTTTTCTCTTTCTTTCCTTTCAACATACTCACTGAGATCATTCCCTTCTAGACCTAGAAGCTTACCAGACTCAATAAACTCTTTCACCATCTCACTTATTCTGGTTCTTTCTATATTCTCCCGTTTTTAATGTTATGGTGCCAAATAGCCTAGCAAGCTCGCCAATAATGTCATGGGCCCCAGAGGTCCGCTAAAGGTTCTATAATATAATAAACAAAATGATTCAGCAGCAACAGTTGAAACTCGGGACACGAATATAGAAAGAAACTCCAACAGAACAAAGGCTTATTTACAAGCTTACTAACAAAGATGAATGCAGAATGGTTTCTCCTATTTACATAACAAAAGTAAAATCTTACAATGAGTGGACTGGGGAAACAGTGAGGTAATGAAATACTTGCTGGCCAGTTTGCAGCTGTCGAAAATCAATGCTCGAAGCGATGGCATCACAAAGGAGAGCTGTAGAACTTTAGACGTTTTCTTGACTCCTTACTGCAGCAAACAATGTCTATTCTTGATACTGGAAGGGCAGGTTATTCCTCAAAACCACCTTGTAAGACCTTTCTTCTTTGAAGGCTTGCTCAATGTCGGAAAATCTCTGTCGCTCTCTCTCTGACTGGACGACTTGACTCAAATCCGATCAAACTCTCGTGCGCCTTCTTCTTCTCTTATCCTTCGTCTGTTCCTTCTTCTCTTATCTCCCTCTGATGATCTCTCACTGATGATCTCTGCTGATCTGATCTCTCTTACATCGTCAGTCGTATATATACGGCGATCTGGGGGCGGGGCCTACCAGCGAATGTCACAGACTCCCGAGACGACAGGAAAGTTTTAGAAGGATCTAGGCGAATAGTTACATCATAATACGCTGCGACACGTCGGCGCCTGTTGAGTTCCATATCCCACCTGGCGATTCTAGAATAATCGTGAGAACAGGCGCCCCCAACACGTGCGCGAATCGCTCCTGGCTGCAGACCTACTTGAAGAAAATTAATTTTCCTTTCCTCTAATATATATTACTTCGCTATAGAGTGATTATCATGACAAAGGGAAATAGAACAATTTGACTGAAAATGCTTGGAAAAATGTTTTTTTGTAAAGGGGAAATAGAACGTTTGATTAAAAATGTTTGGAATAATGTTTTGTTATAGAGGAGAAGTAGAACAATTTTATTAAAAAATGTTCGGAAAAATATTATGTTATAGGAGGGGGGGGGGAAAAAGGGAAAAATAAATAAGAACCTTTAGTTTAAAAATGTTTGGACAAATGTTTTGTTACAGAGGAGAAATAGAACACAAGTTGAAAAATAAAGCCTTCCATCCATATGTTCGCTTTATTCA
>NC_061096.1:64872318-64889818 GCF_015104395.2 Macrobrachium nipponense
ATATATATATATATATATATATATATATATATATATATATATATATATTTATATATATCTTTGGAAATTGTTATAGAGGAACCTTTTATTTCACGATTCTCGGTGACCAAACGTAAAGAATAAAGATAATTTAATACGACACTCCATCCACGAGTCACTTTTGAATTGAGCACATTCATTCAAGAGTCGAGGGTGAAATAGTTCCCGACTTCTGAAGATTGGACAAAAACGGACAACTGGAATGAGGCTGCTCATTAGCGAAGTCCTGGAAAAAAAAATCTGGAATGTCATCTCGCCCATATACGCCTAAGCTCTTTTTGTGATCTTGCTTGCTCTGTCAACACTAGACGTAAATGAGAGAGAAAGAGAGAGAGAGAGAGAGAGTCAGCGTCTGGGTAGAGTGAGAGAGACGGGACTCGGAGGCGAAATGGTTGAAAGAATGGAAAGGGAGCAGAAGATTAAACGGATAATTTTGCGATAATATGACTGGCCTATTATTTATCATCATCTGCCTCATTACCACTCATTCCGTAACTAGCATCGGGTGTAATTTGGCTTCATATTTTGTGGTCACCCACACAGTTACTGACCAGAAGATTACTGTGGTTTATGAAAACCGGAAAATAAGAAATGGGAAAGTACTTTTTGCAGACAGGAATGGTTATTTTTGTTTTATTCGTTTAAATGCATGATTCATAACTTTATTTCGTCCATATACATCATCGAAGTATGTATTATCCTTTGTACGCACACACGCGCACACACAACCTTTTTCCTTTTTGCTGCTCTAAGATCCTTCTTTTATTTGATGGATATAGCACTCGAGTTGTTTTATTGCATATATGTACACACACACACACACACACACATATATAATATATATAATATATATATATATATATATATATATATATATATATATACACGCAATAAAAACAACTTAAGTGCTGTATCCATCAAATAAAAGAAGGATCTTAGAGCAGCAAAAAAACAAAAATGTTGTGTGTTTGTGCACAAATGATAATACATACTAGGACGATGTATATGGATGAAATAAAGTTATGTTAAATCGAGTGAAAAAAAAAGAAAGAAAAAAAAAAAAGAGTTCGCTTTGTCGTACTTGACTTAATTTCCTAGGGCATTAGAAAGCCCCTCTTCACATTGAAAAAAAATGATGAAGGAATAGAGTACGAGAGATGACATTTTTACCATTATCATTCTTATCATTTATTTTATCATTTATCAATAAACATTCTGAACGACCCTTTACTCAGGCACAACGTGCCTGAGTAAAGGGTCGCACTGCACCGAAAGTGCTTGCCTGTCTCGCTTTTCATTTTTCCCCTTATTGGTAAAAACCTGTATTTATACATAGCATCACGTTTTATATACTTCGTGATCAGTTATTCATATATATATATATATATATATATATATATATATATATATATATATATAATATATATATATATATATATATATATATGTATATATATGTATATATATATAAATATATATATATATATATATATATATATATATATATTATCTATATATATATATAATATATATACATATATATATATATATATATATATATATATATATATATATATATATATATATATATATATTGATACATAAATATAAATAGCGTTGAGTCGTTCAGAATGTTTATTGATAAATAATAAGATAAATGATAAGAATGATAATGGTACAAATGTCATCTCTCGTACTCTATTCCTTCATCATTTTTTTTTTTCAATGTGAAGAGGGGCTTTCTAATGCCCTAAGGAAATTAAATCAAGCACTACGAAGCGAACTCGTTTTTTTTTTTTTTTACTCGATTTAACATCGGAAGTCGCTATCAGTAGCGAAACCTTCCTCTGAAGACGCGTATCAGGAAATTAACAAGAGTCATGAGGGTACAGATCAATCGAAAAGAAGATTTTCATTTACATTATCTCCGATATCTACGAGATAAAAAACTAAATCTTATTTCGTTAGTGGCTCAGATATAAATATTAATAATAATACGTTCAAGTAGGTTACTGCTCCCCTTCAAAGGGAAATGTTATAAATGATAGGAAAGTTATAAGTCTGATATATACAGTTTATTTTTCTTGATAAGATGAACTGCGTTATTAATGGAAAATGTGGGAAAAATCCGTTTCATAATTACTCTCTTGATCTTCCATTATGACTTTAGGGGAAGCTGCAGGTTATCTGTTTAGAAGACATTATTTAATGGAAGCTTTAGGATTATACATTATATTTTTTAGTCTTCTTCTGTGCAACAATAAGCAGATTAGAAATGACAACCTACTTAATATGTAAGTCTAGAAAAACCAAGAGATATTAGTTTGTACATAAATTTGCATGCCATTAGCAAGAGTATAATCTGAATCATTGTACAAACCTATTCCTTTTATTACAACAAAACATTTCAAGTAGATTTCTATAAACAATATTGATTTGATTATGAATATTCAAAAGACCATTTTAATTTTTTTTATTTCATCAAAAAATTACAAATGGAATTGGTACAGTGTAAGAATTTTGATTAGCACGATGAAGGTATATAGCATTTTAAATTCATATCTTGTCTTATGGCGAAACAAAAGGTAGAATTGTCTTTAAAAATTCATTTCATTTGATAGCAAAACATATTTCGTGATGTCAAAATTTGTTAAATGTCTTTCATAAGGCCGATTTTTCATAAGATGTGCTCTATATTAATGCGTTTAAAAGTATTACTCAGCTATCGTTACCTCTAATATTAATTCTTTTTTATTTTGCCCTGTTTCAGTTCCTTTGTTGTCAGGAAGCAAAGATCTTTGTTCAAGTCTTAAATCGTATTTTCACGAGTCATGGATGATCTTGGGTATAAGAATGATAGACAATGGTCAGTGATCAATCCGCCCTGCACGGAATATACCAAGTGGCGAAGGCAAAACACAGACTATTTCCACAATCCTGGTAAGTTTTTCATTTGACAGTTAAGGTAAGTTACACACCTTGATACTGAATATTGTTATTATTACAAAATAGGATGCAATATATGTTTACAGCTCAGAACAATTATAAAGAATAATGTAAGAAAGCTAAGTTTAATTTTTTAGAAATATAATTTTTTTTAAATGTATGTGGAAGAGGAGTAAGCATGTTGAACTTACTATAAACGAAAGTGCTAAGAAAGATACCAGCATACTGGAAAATAGTTCTGAGAATTTTCGCAAAAGAGAAATATGGATATTAGCACCAACTTCATTTATTTTGGTCTTATTTTTAATTTCATGAAATTTTTTGAAGTTATGGTCATAGCACGAATCGAGGCGTGCAGTGGTCACTGATCTAGCAAACCTTGGGCGAATTCTTGCCATACCAGTTTTATCATGGAATTAGTAGTCGTTTTGCTTGCGTCTTTCATGATATACCATAAAAACGTCATGCATCACAAGAGCGTTTATTATAATATATATATATATATATATATATATATATATATATATATATATATATATATATATATATATATTAGATATATATATATATATATTTTAGACGTTTCGCTTTTGCGAAAGACTGTTTGTTTTTCCTAACGACTGTCATTCGTAAGTATTTCTGGTTCCTTCTTTCTCCTATGTGATATCTTAGTAGAGTGGTTCTTCTTAAATTAAAGGAGATGATTCAAACGGATAAGTTGAAAATAGTACAACAACTTTATTCTGTAACTCCATAACAAGAGAGACAGTTCGGTCGTGAGACCGTTTCGTTTGATCGATAGGAATGAACTGCCATATTAGAGCATCACGTCGATAGCGAAACATTAGCTATCTCAGCGATTCACATAAAAACATACGTAGTCCGCCGGCTCGGAAGTTACAAGTTTCCGGCGTAGGTTAACAGGTCAACCGCTTCCCATGGAAGGTGTTTGTGAAAGGTTGACAATATACAACATGATGACATATCAAAACAAACCTAAACCAGGCTACTGCAGACATCGCATAGCGTAATCTAGATCTGCCTTGGTCACGTAGGACCCTCCTAATTCGCCAATGACCTCAGGTCATGGGTTTTTATTTACAGATTATGTAATTCTAAAATGTATTTATTACATTAGGCTCGGACAGCTACCATTCTAGCCTTGAATAACAAAAGTTACTTTAAACATGGTTTCTTAGGAGCATGCTCGTAACATATGTTTAGGTATAAACATAACAAGTGATTAAATGCATAAAAAAGGTTCTGTTACATACCCTTTTGGACATATTCATAAACAAAGATAAATGCATGGAAAATCTAGATCCATGTTTGGTAATAATAATGATTAGGTACCCAAAAATAATCAAAAGGTAAAAATCAAAAGGTTAACATGTATACATGATTATTATGATAATAGGTAACCTGATTAAGAATAGTGGTTACTGGTAGATTATGGTAATAGGTAACCTGATTAAGAATAGCGGTTACTGATAGATTACAAACATGATCATGGATAATTGTTAAAGAGTACTTGTCACTCTTTGTAATAGTAAATATAATGGTACAATTGTATAATAGTATAATTGTGCACAGATTAATATATAGGGCTGGTATATTTTATTAGGTGCCCGAATAATACCTTTAGGGAGTATATTAATATATATATATGGGCTATATTTTATTTTATTAGGTGCCCGGGAGATACTTTAACTGTTCAAATGCAAAGCGTCGTGAGTCTTTCTTTGTCCTACATTTTGCCAGCATACAGACTGCTTTTCACACACAGCACAATTCCAGACAATTTTCCTAGGCACCAAATGAAATGGCCAGTTTCAAGCAGCCCTGAACGCAAACGCCTTGAGTGTAACGGGTACGCCATCTGGACGGGACAATACGTTTCCTTGGAGATCCTTCTGTGTACGCCTCAGCCTACGCCAAGCAAAGATGTTGACGGCGATAACCAATATGGCCGTCATGCTGAACACGGCCAGCAGAACGTAGTAACGAAGATTTTCTCCACCTGCATAAGTCGGTGACGCGTGGTTCATCTCAGCCAGTTGCGTCAAACGATGAGCCACCCGCGCGTTGTATGGGAGAGGTAGTGATGGGATAATTGTAGACGCCCAGGTATAGTTCGCAAAATACGCCTTCTCGCGTATTATCGTGTTGACCCCTCTGACGGTGTGGTTTGTGTAGATGTCCCCGTCACAACCATCAGCTGCTACAAAGATTGGGGAATAGTCGGTGGTCCGTTCCCATCTGGGTGGCATTCGACTTAAAACCAGTCTTTGTCGTATCGGATCCAGGAGCCATTATTCATTCTGTATGAACTTATTACTGTAAAAGGGATAAAGTTTCTTCAGACAACCTTCGCGTGTATGAGAGAGAGAGCCGTTTAGCACTATGCCTAACTCACATGAATCCGTTGATATAGGATAGAATTCAAAAGAGTCAGCTGTACAAATTTTATTATTCATGGCTTCTGAACAGTGAGTGAGTTTATCTAAGTCTTTAATGACTGTAAATGATTTCCTATCAGAAGAAATCAGAACATGCCCCGTCAAATTGGACATTACTGGACTTGAGTTATTCGTCATGAAAGTAGGAAACGGTGCTATTTTGTATGATTGCCAAGCATCGGAAGAATCAAAAGGTATGGTGATCATAATCCTATAATTTTCAACGCTGACTGATATTAGGCTATAATAGAACTCTACTTTATGGGCGTCTAATAAAGGAATATAACCTAGTTTCTCCCGTCCGTTCTCCAAAGTTAACGTCAGATCTTTGAATTAGGCATGGGGAGGTGTGGAGCTAACCACACCCTTTGTCGCTTAACGTTAATATGCTTTCTACATAGTGCCTTTGATTTTCTCAACTAAAATATGAATTTTATTTTGACACGGATATGATCTATTTCCCTTCGGAAACTATAGTAAGCTAACGTAGCCGCAAATGTTGAACTTCCATAATCTGAACGATATTATTTGAATGTTCGTTTACCAAACTCATTATTTGATTGATTGAGGATAACTGGCTGCGAAGTTCAGACAAAGCTAATTCGGTTTTGTATTGCAAAAACTCAATTCTTTTATTTTGATTACTTATCTTAAGGCGATTTGAAATTCCTAAGCCTAGACTCGCAACAGATCCCAAGATGTTTAGTCCAGCCAGAATAAGCGGGTTGCGGCGTTTCGAGATTATTGTGCCGCACAGACCACATCAGCAAGTCAACGAGCAAGTTCCTCTGCCTCAGCGGTTTTATTTTTGTATGTCATAAGACAACATTTCCGCGACGCTTAAGGTTTGAGCTAGCGAAATCTCTGAGTTAGCATGAAAATTACGATGGTGCAAATCCTTAAGCGAAATGGCAAACCTCATCAGGTCATTCTTTAAGTTAAGGACGTCATCTTCAGGCAAAAATATGGCCTGCATATCCACTTCTATGACTATATTACTCGACACCATAAAAATGTCTTCTGTTCTCTCGATAATCGAGCCATGATTAAATTCTATTTCTTTCGTCTTAGCGCTCTTTCCATACAACAAAGATGTCTGAACACACAATATCACTCCCAACAATAACAGATTCATTTGTGAAAACCTGCAATGAGTAAAATATATATAATAACTCGTGTAAAAGAATATGTTTACATACAAATATGAATATATATATATACTAATACTATATAGTATAAATATAATATATATATCTATTATAAAATAATATATAAATATTATATCAAAGATATAATTATATATTGTATATATATATATTGTATAATATATATATAATAGATATATATATATATAATATTATATATATATATAGATTAAATTATTATACAAGTTTCATAAATACAACCATTTTTCCCTCACTCCATCTACCTTTCTTTAGATTCTGGATGTGCCAATGGAACTATTCTCATATCAGTGGGTTTGGATACATTTTGAACCCTAAATCTATGGCCGTTAATGTTTCTAAAATGTTAAACGGGCCTTCAAACTTAGGTGTCAGTTTATAATTTAAACCTTTACGTACGTATACTTGTATGTATACCTGATCGCCCACGGCATATGTTCTAGTTGGCTTAGCTATTTTATCATGATTTCTTTTCATTATAATTTGTGCTTCTTCTAGATTCTTACGAAGTATATTATATCGACTTATGCTTGCATCCATAACATCCTTTAGAGGATTTGATAAATTAGTTGTAGGCGTTAATACATGGAAAGGTGTTCTAGCTGGGATACCCGTACAGTGCCTCATGCTGTGTCATTTTAATAGACACATGATACGAGTGATTAAGTGTGCTTAGTACCGCAGGTATGGCAAGTCCCAGTTGGGGTCTCCGCCCCCCTTAAGGTGACCGAAAATGTTTAAACCTTACGATTTGCCCTTCCACGAGCCCATTAGACTCTGGGTGATAGATCATGGTATTGATCTTATGCAAAGGAATTCGCACAAGGAGTTAAGGAAATGATTATTGAACTCCCCGCCCGAGTCTGATATAATGGTGTGTGGAATTCCATGTTTACAAATGTAGCACTCGTAAAACTTTCTAGCGCACTCGACTGCGGTTTTTTGTTTTAAGCGCTATCAGTTCTGTATATCGAGTCAAAGCATCTATGATTACTAGGAGGTGCTTATTTCCTCTGTCTGACTCGTAAAATCCTGTTAATAAATCCAAGTGTACTCTTTCAAAGGGTTGATTTGGCACGGGGTAAGCCCCTAGGCTGACAGGTGTCTTCGTGTGCCCTTTGTATTCTTGACAAGTGCGGCAATGTGCTTTTTTATATCTGTAAGCATCGTATGCCAATAAAATAAAGATTTGGCTTTCTGTGACATTAGGGAATAACCCGGGTGTCCATGCAGTGGATTTTCATGCAACCATTTTAAGACAGTGGGTATGAGTGAGATAGGTACCACCACCTGGTTGTTATTCAACTGTGGTGTGTTGCGGGTTTTCCTCGTCACGGATCTACACAGGATATTATCTTTGATTATATAATTCTGCTGCTTATACTTTATATATTCCTTTTCCTTCGGATTTCCGTTTAACGCAATTATGATTTTTTCTATTTGCGGATCTTTTCTTTGTTCCGTCTGTAATAGTTCAGCACTCCAGCCCAGATCTCCTGTTCAGATATAGTTTTAACAATGGGCGTGGAGGTTGAGATATCTATTAATTCAGCTAATGGCTCGGTACAAGATGAAGAGGGGTTGCGTGATAATGCGTCAGCAATGATATTTGCTTTCCCAGGTAAATACCCGATCCTCGCGCCAAAGTCCTGGATGATCATGTGCCACCGAGTTCGCTTAGGGCTGTGGACTAAAGCCTTTAAAGAAGTCGGTTAGGGCTTATGATCAGTGAGAACCTTGACGGGATAACCGTATATTATAAATTTAAAATGCACTAGTGAAGTTAAACAATAGCGAGCCCTTCCTTGTCTATTACTGCATATTTACTCTCGGAAGGTCTCAGTTTACGTGAATAAAAAGCTATAGTGGGAAAAACTGTTTATTATATTGTTGAAGCAATACCCACCTACTCCTAGGTCAGAGGCGTCTGTTGCTATAAAGAATTCCTTACCGAAGTCAGGAAATTTCAAGATAGGAGAACTACACAGTTCATCTTTCAATTTATCGAACGCCTGTTGATGATTTTTAGACCATATGAAATCTACGCCCTTTTTTATAAGATCGGTTAGGGGAGCGGCTATGATGGAGTAGTTCCTAATGAACCTCCGATAATATCCGCTACAGCCTAAAAATTGCTGTATTCCCTTGACGTTAGTAGGTATCGGAAAGTTACGGATAGCCGATACCTTATCATGGACTACTTTAAGACCTTCACTAGACACCGTGAAACCTAAATAGACTAGTTCTGTTTTAAAAAATGCACACTTATTTATCTTTACCCTTAGGTTATGCTGCCTTAGTCTTTGTAGCACTAACTCTAATTTACGTAGATGTTCTTCTAAGGTATTAGAAAAGATTACTAGGTCGTCCATGTAGGCATGTAGGATATCTCCTAACAAAGTCTCCAAACACAAATGGTTTATCATTCTAGTAAAAGTTATAGGAGCACAACGTAAACCAAAAGGCATACGCAAAAATTCATAATGTCCCCTGGCTGTGCTGAAGGCAGTGTATGGGATACTCTCTTCTTCCAACGGAATCTGATGGAAGCCCTTTAGTAGGTCCAAGCTGGTTAAAATATTTGTTCTGACCTAGTAGAGATAGAATATCGTCAGTACATGGTACTGGGAATCGGTCAGGGATTGTTTCCTCATTTAAGCGACGAAAATCGACGCATATCCGCCAAGTTCGATCTTTTTTCGGTACTACTATTAACGGAAAATTATAAGGGCTGTTTGATTTCCTAATGACTCCTTCTTTTAGCATTTTACCTACTTCCTCAGTTATCTCATTCTGAAATTTCATAGGAAGTCGGTACGACAGTACATAGATTACTTTCTGTTGTCCCTGTTAGCCTTATTTTGATGCTCGATGGACATCCGTTTTTCCTAAGGTTCCATCCGTAGTGGAAAAAACATCATGTATTCAGTTTCAAAAAGATCAAAAATTTCTGCTGAATTTCTTCTTTTCTTAAACTGTCCTATGATTTGAGTTCTTTATAGATTGCAAAAGGGATTTATCCGCAACTGATTGAGCGTGATTTATCTCAGCTACGGTAAGAATGCGATGTTTATAAACTTCCGCATCCAGATATCGTTGATTTTTGTGGATTACTAAAGTGGTATTCAAATGATTACAGACTTCGATGTTACATTGTTGTTGTGAGCCGACTGTATAAATGGCTTGTGTGACGGATAATCCGTGTGTTTTCAGAGTGTCCGGAAAGGATTAACATTTCAGATCCTGGCAAGGTTTCTTTACACGCACTAATATGTTCGAAGTTACGTTCGGCTCGAGAGTTTGCGTGCAAGCTGATATTACGGGCGAGCGAGAATTCTGTTGGGTCGCATGTATTATTTCTTGGTTCATGAGACAAGGATTGGTTCTTCGATATAAGTGACTACTCTGTCTGTCTCCTTATTATCTAAAACTGATTTTAGGGTATTAGAAGACTTATAGAATTTTCCTTTGATATACACGCCGTGTTTTGCAGGTGCTAAGGTAATATTTTGAGTGCCCATAGACGGGTATCCGATAATTACTGCGGGATACATATTAATGTTTTGCACAACGATAAAGGTATCGGAAAACGTGCGCTTACCGACCTTGTACTGAACATGAGTTACTCCTACCACATTTAATTCATTATTTCCTATGCCCGAGTGTCTTATTCCGGACTTCTCTATAGGGAAGTTTGAAAAGAGTAAATGATGAGTCCTTAAATCCATGATATTACGTGGACTACCAGAATCAAAGAACAAAGTAAATGACTTATGGTCCAAATTTACTGCATGTAAGGTTGGTCGTAACTCGTCTTGACTAATAATTGCATGAATTTGTTGCAAATCTACGGGAACCTGCACAGATTTTTTGGATTCGGCCGTGTGCTTCATAGGAAAATCGATTGCCTCACAATGATCTGATTAAATGATTACGAGTACAAAAGATGTTGATATTGATGACCCAACATCGTCCTCCCCCCCCCCTTGGAGCGAACTACGTCGTATTTGCTTTGTTTAGCACACCTTGAAAATTCGCTTGACCTTGCAAGTTTTGGCTAGACGGCCCAGGAACAGAGGTACCTGAAGCACGATTTGTTTGTTTCTGCTGTTGAGAAGCATTGCCGTTTGCTTGTTTATTTTTATAGTACTGAGGACCCTTCTTTTTATTTGCACTGGCAACTGTTTTCGTGTTTGTAGGATTCTGCTGTTGATTCCGCAAGTAGCAACGATTATATGAATGAGTGGAACTATTATGTATTGAACAAAAACGCGTCCGACAGTCTGAAATCATGTGACCTGGTCGTTTACAGTTATAACAAACCATCCCTGCAACTTGATTATTATTATGTACCACGTTTTACTTGCTGTGGCTTATTCTCATTTTTGCAAAAAAACTTGAGTGAGCGAAGGATCTAGGTCGGTACATTAGACATGCGTTTTTTGATTTGTTTATACACATCTAATTCCGTACTGCTGGGCTGCAATTTTTTGTCAAAACACCGCACTAAAGCTTCAGGCAACATTGCTGTAATGCTCGTGAGGTAAATTAGACGGATAAAATCTTTCACGGCGATCCTGGCACTCGTAACCCACCCGGAGTTACTTAAACTATCTTGATATTCATTTAGCCGGTCGGCAATTAGCGCTGCCCGCTCGACAACATTAAGCTGAGTCATGGAGGCTTGGTTAAGGATATTTCTCAATGCCAATACTACATCTAAAGCCTCTTCACCCCCATACATGGCACGTAATCTGATTTTGAACTCGTCCCATGTAGTCGCCTCTTGGAAAGAAACACCTCTTAGATATGCACTTGCGTCTCCTTTAGCAAAGTCTATGAAGCTTTTGGCTTCCTGTAATTGTACAGCTGGGTCTGTGATGCTTTTTGCATTTAAATGAGCGTCTACAGATGAGATCCATGCCTCAACATTTTGAGGCAGGAACCCATTGACCCGACCTTGAAAAGGGACAATTGCTGGACCTCGCGCTCACGAGAGTCACCACGTTCGGGTTGCCAGCCGGATGTAGTGCCATTTTGTTTTTTCACTTTTACTTTTTTCTTATCACTCCTATTCCTTGCGGTCCTATCAAAATATCTATAAGAGTACACTCGACCACTACGTAAACGCATATGCAATATACTGTATAAATGTGTTGCAAGTAATAGGAAAATCCCCCAAAAAGATACAGAAATACAGATAATTTGATAAAGAATTCCTGCAAGAAACGATTAGCAACAACGAGAAAAAAAAATAGTCTGGGGGCGAGAACTCGTAGTTGAAGATTGATTCTGTAATGAATGAAGATTAAGATAGCGAACAACTCACCCCCAGAATACTGGACGATCGACTCCTGATGAACAACACTTCACTGAGAAAAAACCTGAATAGATAAAATTGCACTTAGCTCTGGGTTATATGTTGAAGGATTGTTGACATGGGATGACGTCACAGTTTCCTGTCGTCTTCGCGTCGGAAGTCGTGATGACGTCACGGTCCCTCCTCTCGCGTTGCATGAAGAAGTCCAAGATTGATGACGTCACAAGCCTCCTTCCTCGCGTTGCTCCTCTTGACCTACTCTTTGCGTCCTTGCTAGTGATCGCGCATTGTTTTTGTTTTCTTTATGTGTTTTCTTCTTCTGTTGATGTTCGATGCTGCTCTCGTCCGGTGTTGATTCTCGGAGATATGTGACAACAGTCACTCAATCGTCGATGTTGATGCTTGTATTCTTCTCGATGAAGGACATATCTTCGTCTTCATAAAATGTTGCGTTGATTGAAGATCCCGTTTCCTCTGTTTAGTATTGATTTATAGGTGGAAGTTGGTGATTGCAGTTCTTCGGTCGGCTGATATGGGTCTTGTTAATCTTATTCTTCACAATAGCTGCCACCAAATTTTAGTCATTTCGCTTTTGCAAAAAGACTGTTTGTTTTTCTTACGACTGTCATTTCGTAAGTATTTCTGGTTCCTTCTTTCTCCTATGTGATATCTTAGTAGAGTAGTTCTTCTTAAATTAAAGGAGATGATTCAAACGGATAAGTTGAAAATAGTACAACAACTTTATTCTGTAACTCCATAACAAGAGAGACAGTTCGGTCGTGAGACCATTTCGTTTGATCGATAGGAATGAACTGCCATATTAGAGCATCACGTCGATAGCGAAACATTAGCTATCTCAGCGATTCACATAAAAACATACGTAGTCCGCCGGCTCGGAAGTTACAAGTTTCCGGCGTAGATAGGTTAACAGGTCAACCGCTTCCCATGGAAGGTGTTTGTGAAAGGTTGACAATATACAACATGATGACATATCAAAACAAACCTAAACCAGGCTACTGCAGACATCGCATAGCGTAATCTAGATCTGCCTTGGTCAAGTAGGACCCTCCTAATTCGCCAATGACCTCAGGTCATGGGTTTTTATTTACAGATTATGTAATTCTAAAATGTATTTATTACATATATATGTATAACTGAATCACGAAAGTTAGGAACGTGATAAATCCATAAATAAAGATAAATGCCACGAAGGAAAAATAAACGAAGGAGTCTGCAAGATCTTTCGACTTTAAAAGTCCTTTACTGAGCAGATACTGACAAAAGTACGAGAAAAGACAATACAAGAAGGTATAACTGACAGATAGGGATTATAAAGGGATTAGTACCTAGAATCCGACACACCTGGAAGATAAGAAACCTTCCCAAACAAGCATAAACAATGGGTGCAATTAAAGGTTTAAGACAATCATCTCAGATACAATCTCCAGACAATTAAAGGATTATAGGTGGCAGCTATTCGGAACTTGGTAAACAAAACCATATTCACAAAACATGACAGACATACATTACAACAAAATTTAATAACTCTAAGGCAACTGATTTTTATGTAAGTCAGTAATTATATCTTTGAGGTCATTCTTAAACATGTTACAGATACAAGGGTCACGACTAACTTTGAAATTACAATGAAAAGTAAGTTGTATTAAAGCAGATTCTAAAAGATTTCGTGATAAGATATCTCTTGACCATGCAATTACTGAACTATCAATCCAATTAATTTGGTGGTTGTTTTCACTTAAATGAATGAATAATGCATTAGATTTTTGCCCAGTTTTTACAGAGTATTTATGCCGGCTTAGCCTTACTTCTAAGCCTTTGCTGGACTGTCCGAGATAAAATGAGGGACAATCCATACATGGAATTTTATATATTATGTTGTCGCTTTCATTGGGGCCATTTTTTATTAACATTCTTTTTATTGTGTTATTATAGGATTAAACAAGGTTGACATTAAAAGCTTTTAACAATGGTTTAATGGTTTCAAATCCGTTAAAATAAGGCAAACTGAGAATGTTCTTAGAATTTTCTTTCTGTGTGTTATTTACAGTATAAAACTTTTTGTGGGCTTTATTATAACAAATGTCTAATATATGTGAAGGATAGCATAAATCATTCCCTATTTTTCTTATGTATTCAATTTCTTGATCCAAATATTGAGGATTGACAATTCGCAATGCTCGTAAAAACATAGAGGAAAAAATTGATTTTTTTATATTAAGATGGTGGCCTGAGAAGAAATGAAGATAAGTTAAGTTGTTAGTCGGTTTCCTATAAATACTGAATTTACATTGAAATGGTTCTCTATGTATCAAAACGTCTAAGAAAGGGAGGCAATTGTCTTTTTCTAATTCTAGAGTAAACTTAATCGATGGTACCTGGTTATTTAATTTAGAGAGTAAATCATTTACATCAATACCGACAGGAAGAACAGCTAAACAATCATCAACGTAAAGATACCACTTTACAGGAATATGAATGATATTAGGTAAGTAGCGTTTTTCAAAAGAATTCCGTTTATTTTTTCCTTCGTGGCATTTATCTTTATATATATATATATATATATATATATATATATATATATATATATATATATATATATATATATATATATATATATATATATATATATATATATGTACCTCATTAACTCCTTGACAATGTCTGAGTAAAGATGAAAGCTCTTAGATTTCTGACTATCATTTTCTTGTGGAATTTCGCTTATATATGCATATATATATATATATATATATATATATATGTGTGTGGTGTGTGTGTTATATATATATATATATATATATATATATATATATATATATATATATATATATATATATATATGTGTGTGTGTGTGTGTGTGTGTGTGTGTGTATATGTATATATATAATATATATATATATCTATATATATATATATATATATATATATATATATATATATATTTATATATATATATATATATATATATATATATATATATATACATATACACACACACACACACACATATATATATATATATATATATATATATATATATATATATATATATATATATAATATATATATATATATATATATATATATACACACACACATATATATATATATATATTATATTATATATATATATATATATATATATATATATATATATATATATATATATGCTATATAAGCGAATTCCACAAGAAAATGATAGTCAGAAATCTAAGAGCTTTCATCTTTACTCAGACATTGTCAAGGAGTTAATGAGGTACAATTGGAGAGAAAGGTCTCAGGTACAACACAAGATCAAGAATACCAGATGGTTAATTGTTAAAAGGGTAAAAATTAAAAGAGATAATCCAGGATTATCGGATATCACACAGGGCTTGAACCATTACGCCTCCCTACCTTATATGTATGGTTTAGTCAAGACACATAAAATCAATAACCCTATCAGACCAATCATTAGTTCAGTGGGCTCAGTTACGTATAATTTATCTAAATGGCTTGTAAAAATTCTTACTCCTTTGGTAGGAAACATTTCTAACACGAATGTAAAAAACAATGTTGATTTATTAAACAAATTGAATAGTTTAAATTTGAATTTTGATTTTAATATGGTTAGTTTTGATGTTGTCTCTTTATTTACAAAAGTGCCTGTAGATGACTTACTTGAATATTTGGAGGAGGAATTAGAACGTCATGACATTCCCTTAAGTATGGCAAACCTCATTAGTCTCATAAGGTTATGTATCAAAGATAGTAAATTTTGTTTTAATGGGAAATATTTTGTACAAAAGTTTGGCATGGCTATGGGTAATCCCTTATCTCCTGTCCTTAGCAATATTTACAGGGAATTTTTTTAGACAAAATTCTTACTAAGAATTTTGCCGCAAAAAGTTATTTGGTTTAGATATGTGGATGATGTCTTCTGTATTTGGCCAGTTCACGAAAATCTCCAGAAATTCCTTAATAATCTCAATAATTTAGTCCCTTCTATAAAATTTACTGTAGAGGAAGAAAGAAATTGTAATTTGACTTTTCTTGATGTAACTGTCCATAGAAATAATAGAAATTTCACCTTTTCAGTCTTTCGAAAATCAAACTAACCATTGCTCTCTTTTGTTGGCATGTACTACTCCCACAATCACCAGGTAAACAAATGTTAAATTCTCTGTTTTTTCTGGGATGTGGGAGTTTCTAAGGGCTTTAGCGTGTTCTGTAGCCCACAGTTTGGTTTGTAATTGACAGCTGAAAATTAAAACTAGTTTATGATATTGCAATGAAACTTAAATACCCAAAGAGACTTTTATTTTGTAGTGTGGCATGGAAAAGAGCTAGAAAAACATTTTATTCAACTAATGACAAACTTGAATTTAGTAAGAATAACATTCTAAAATTACCCTATGATGAAAGGTTTTTAGATATTCCTAGAATTTTAAAGCTTTTTAACATAAATGTTGTTTTCAGTAATATTAATGTCGAGAGTTTAATAATCAAAAATTCTCCTAAAGATCTTCCAGGCTGCATATATGAAATTCCTTGCAAAAAGTGTGACAAAGTTTATTACGGACAAACCGGTATATCTCTTTCACAACGTCTCAAACAGCATCAGTATTCAGTGAGAAATGGGCAAATATCGAATGCATTATTCGTACATATGAGAGATTTAGACCATCCTATTAACTGGAGTCAAGCAAGCGCCTTAATCCCATGTAATGACACAGTTAAAAGGAATATCATTGAATCTTGTTTCATCAAGTCAAATAATAGAAATGTTCTAAATTTAAGTCTTTGTTTATTTAAACTTGATGCTTTTATAATGAAAAAAGTTCCAGATAAATATAAGCAACAAAATTAATATATTCAGTTTTTACATGGACTGTAAAGAAACTTTGTAATTTCGGTTAGGGTCAATATGTTTAGGTTTGTGGCCGTGTGATATCCGATAATCCTGGATTATCTCTTTTAATTTTTACCCTTTTGACAATTAACCATCTGGTATTCTTGATCTTGTGTTGTACCTGAGACCTTTCTCTCCAATTGTACCTCATTAACTCCTTGACAATGTCTGAGTAAAGACGAAAGCGCTTGGATTTCTGACTATCATTTTCCCGTGGAATTCGCTTATTTATGAAGTCACGTGCATCTACTGTGATTTTTTAAGCATATATGCATATATATAACTTTACAACTGTTACGAAATTAACGACACGTTTGAAGCAAATATCAATTATATAGTTGCCCTGAAGTGTAAGTTAAGTGATATGAATTCGATATTGCACGATATTTCTTGCCTAACATTTGTAAATATAAGAATGTCAGGCATTATGTGACAAATTTTCATATTATATATATATATATATAATATATATATATATATATATATATATATATATATATATATATATATATATATATATATATATATATATATATATATATATATATATATATATATATATATATATATATATATATATATATATAGATATGTATATATATGTATATATATATATATATATATATATATATATATATATATA
>NC_061096.1:64897318-64899818 GCF_015104395.2 Macrobrachium nipponense
TGAATAAAAATAAAGCTTAAAAACGAAACGGGACAGAAAAAAAAAATTTCTCTTCATTACCGGGAAAATGGGAGGAGAAAAAAACGTGTTTTTTCCCCCATAGCCAACGCACATTCCATTATAAAACCACGCCAGATTCATCACGGCGGCTCATTCAATTCCAGGGGTTTTTATCTGGGGAAATAACGGCAACACAGAGCCAATAAAGAGCATTCGACCTTTCAAAATGCACTTTGAAGTTTCACGTCCCACGGTGAATTGTGTCAGATATTGAGCTTTATTTACGGTTCGGTGCCGGAGAGGAATATTCGCCACGTTGTGGTTCCTCCAGGAGAGGGGAATGCAAAAGGGACCGAGAGTAGGAAAACGGAATGATGATGAGAGAGAGAGAGAGAGAGAGAGAGACGAGAGAGAGAGAGAGAGAGAGAGAGAGAGAGAGAGATAAGTGATCGAAAGTAAGATAAGATAAATTAATATATATATATATATATATATATATATATATATATATATATATATATATATCTATATATATATATATATGTATATATATCCATGCCTGCCTATTTTGTACACTTAATGCATATGTGTGTACATGTATGTTTGTATGTATGTATATATATACACATACATACATACATACATACACACATATGCATTAAATGTATACAATAGGCAGGCACGGAAATAAGATGGCGGGTTCTGCTAGTTGAAAGGCCCCGTTGGCAAAATATAAACCATTTCAAAATAAGAGACATACTGCTATCTCACGGTTAAGTGCGGGCATCGCCACGAAACATTTCCATTTACACCGCGACTAGATTAAATTTTACGATTATTACCGGCATTTAGGGACGCGAACTGTGTCACGCCAGGTCCGAGAATTTCATAAAGTAGAAGGGGGGGGTTGGGGTGTCTCTTCCACACTTGAAAATTGAATGAGCCCTAAAGACGGAGCTTGGGGTCATTAGTGCAGTCGTAAGTCCGTGTTATTACATATTGACATTTTCATCTCGTGTTTGTATCTCTAATATATCAGAAGCAGTCTAAACAATTTTTTTGCTCTCCCTTGAGAAGACCGAGTTGATGGAAAATCGTTTGTCTGACAGCTGAGTTCATATTTCATTCCCACAACTGTGAAATAGGGTATAAACAGAGTGAAGAGTAGTTGTAAAGAAAGATAAATCAACAAATAGTCATGACGAGTGTAAACGGAAATTGAAATAAAATTAATTTCCAGTTAAACATGCTACTTATAGATACACTCGCGGTATGTCGCCAACTAAAACAATACTTTAAAGAGGGTTATCGGAAATATATCTCGATTCAGTAAGAACATTACTGGTAGTGGCGAGTTTATCTAACGGATATTTTTAAGGATTCCTCGGTGACAGCGAGTGACAGGCAGGATTCTAACTGTATATCCTCTTCTCTCTCTCTCTCTCTCTCTCTCTCTCTCTCTCTCTCTCTCTCTCTCTCTCTCTCTCCCAGCCTTCCTTTGCGGATATAAACTAAACTTAAACCAACCGAAGGATTCTTTTATTTCTCATCTCTTGGGATCTATAAAGTTCGGTTGAGCGAATATAAATGTGCAATGAACCTTGTATTTATGTTTGCATGTGATGTGGATATAAGTGATCCTTGGTAAATGTTACCTTATTTCCACTTGAAGATTTCAGAACTCTCTTCATGGCTTTGTTTTCCCTTGACTATTAAAACTTTCTACAAGTCCAAGATTCCCTACTTTCCCTTCCACTTACTTTCGTGTTAAGTTGTAAGGGAGAGGTAGGGGCGCCCACCACCCTGGACTTTGAATCCCTAATCTCTCTCTCTCTCTCTCTCTCTCTCTCTCTCTCTCTCTCTCTCTCTCTCTCTGCTGTTAGAATTAAATCCGGAGAATATCGAAGTGGAACGTAGGTCGGAAAGCTAAATGAACCAGAGGAGGGCACCCATTGTTTTCTAAATGAATTCTCTCTCTCTCTCTCTCCCTCTCTCTCTCGTAGCTATGATTAATCTACCTCCTAATACCTATGACGCCAGTCATTTCCTTTGCAACATTTTGCTTTTATTTTCTCGGAAGATTTATAGGGATACCCTTTAATTTCAGTTTGCGTTGGCGGGCCACTGGTCTGTGTGTGTGGCTGTGTGTGTGTCTGTCTGTGTGTCTGTGTCTGTGTGCGTATGAACTAGTAAATATCACTCTTGTCATCCTTATTCATTCCTGTTTGTGCACTTGGAAACCAGTACAATATATATATATATTTTTCCTGGGAACTATCATTTGATTTACGCTCATATGTACATAGATACATTTTTTCCTTCTTATTTATAGACTTTGTGTGAGTACGGTCTTATAAAAAAAAAAGATTTTTTTTTCTACTGATGGGAAGCAATCATTTCAAGAACTTAGATTTTCTTTTTATGCAGCGTTTATAAAAATAATTTTCGAATTTAACTATCTATATATTTATACAATACAAAGGACCCTCCTTTATGATGA
>NC_061096.1:64904818-64909818 GCF_015104395.2 Macrobrachium nipponense
ATATCTGCCATATTAAAATTCGGATTTTCCTAATTATGTCACAGGTTTTACTGCGAAAACAAACTAAGGAATTAATTCAGTATTTGAGAAAGTAAAACATTATTCTTGCTAGTTATTAAATTATCGAAATTTTACGTATGTCCTAGATACCTTCACTCCTTTCGGGTATTAAGATAAAAGTTATCGGATTTTCGTAGTTTTACTTTCATCTTGCTCTTTTGATACTCCTGTCCTGTCTTCTGAAGTGGACACGCAGCTTTAACAGTTTTTCTGGATGGTTCCAAAGCAACAATATTTTTGTTCAGAAGCATATATATCATACGCAGAATTTGGGAGGGCAAAATTTGTCTCAGAACTTCGAGTTCTCTTGCTCTCTTGTCGACGATTTTCCTAGCTCATTAAAACTGCATTTAAAAGTTAACTAAAAACACTTCGAAGAAATTCTCATTGCCATTGTAGTCATAACTTCTCTGTATTACTGAGGTTTTAAAACATTTTCTATTCTTATATAGTTTTAATATTTATTGTCGTATTTGCAACAAACAAATTAAAACAAAGACAGGTTTGATATCCTTATTGAAAACAAAGAACAAAGTTTAGGTACCCTAATGTTGTAAACCGTTATGTGATATGTAATATGTATATATATATATATATATATATATATATATATATATATATATATATATATATATATTATATATATATACGTATATATATATATATATATATATATATATATATATATATATACGTATATATATATATATATATATATATATATATATATATATATATATATATATATATATGTATATATATATATATATATATGGATGTGTGCATCATCATTGGCAGAGAGAGAGAGAGAGAGAGAGAGAGAGAGAGAGAGAGAGAGAGAGGGAGAGAGAGAGAATGCCAATGACGATGTAGAAGAGAGAGGTGTTGTTGACATAAAGTCTCTTACCATTTGGCACCCCCTGCTGAGGAGGTGTCAGGAGAGAAGGGCAGAAAAATATTTACGTCCAGAGTAGCTTATGGTAATATCTTTTACACTGTTCTCCCTTCCATCAGGATAGGAAGGTATGGTATTTCCGGGATCATGTAATATCTTATTTATTTAAACAAATAATTTATATGGAAGGAGTTCTCGCGAAATTTTGTTCATGAAATTTTAACTGTGTGGTGATAATTTATTGATATTAAGGTTGTACGAGTGAGGGTTATTTTACAATATATTTTCTTTAAAATGTTTAACTTTTAAGAAAACTGCATTTCATGGTTCTTCGAATGTATAAGTTTTCCGTTTATGTTGCTTTGTCAGACCTATGAAATCATTATGCATAGGAAAATTAGTTTTTTGTATCACAAAAAGGGCACGATTAAATAAAAAAAATCTAAATGACATATGTTCTGTGATGACTGAAACAATTGATTTATCTTTTTTGATTATCTCTTTTGAATCCAAGAAGGGAAGCTCTACATTTTATCATTTTTATTCTTGCATTTATTTTCATCTGAAATAGATATTTTTGCTCCGATTCTGACAGATACTTTCAATTTTACGTTTTGCTGTCTTTTTCCGTCACACTGTTGTCCTTCACATACAACCCCATTACAAAACTGACCACAGCAGCTGAATGCGAGTCCTATATTCACTACGTTAAGACACTCTAAAAAAAAAAAAATAATAAAAAGGGACATGGAAGGAAATCCACGGTTTAACTATCCAAGGGCACTAGGGAACCTTTATCTAGCGTGTTTGATTGCGTAGCCTCTGTGTGGATGGGAATATTGTTCGGCCAATTCAGTTCTATTGCTCTTAGATCCACAATATCTAGTACCCAACTGGCAGTCCTTTGAGAGTCTTGGGAGTCTGGTTAAAAAAGCAATATTGAATATTGCTGTAGAGAACTGGGTCAAGAATAAGTTCACTGGATATCGGGAAAATAATGGAACCGGCTTTAGCAATGCTTTGCAAAATTCTGTGCAGAAAATTGAACTGCATAGGGTACGTGTTGACTATACGGCTCCCTTAAATGTTTGTTTGACAGAAGTCCAGCGTATGATATGCATACGTTTCAAGACACAGTAACAGTACCCAAATGTTATAAATTATATGTATGTATATATACATACGCACACACACACACACACACACACACACACACACATATATATATATATATATATAATATCCTATACATATATATATATATATATATATATATATATACATTTAATATAGATATTTACATATATACATATACACTTCCACCCTTATCAATTAGTGCATGACAAAAGGAGCCCTTACCTTTAAACCAGAGTGTTTTAATGGGCCTTTTATACTTTGAGACGTATCATGTTTTAACAGAATTTATTTACATATACATATACGTATGTGTGTATATATTTATATATCTATACAAAAGGAGCCCTTAGCTTTAAACCAGTGTTTTAATGAGCCTTTTACACTTGAGACGTATCATGTTTTAACATAATTTATTTACATATACTTATATGTATATATGTATATATTTATATGTCTATACATATATCATTTTTTCACAGCAAACGACGTACAGCAGTAAGCTCTGATATGAAATATTCATGATATCTTGAATATTCCCTTTTCGTGGGTTAATTACACATTGGCGATAAGTTATGAAAAAGGTAAACTTCGCCTTATTTGTATAAAGAAAATCCTTCTCCTTATTTGCCCCCTAATCCGAAGTAAATAAGGTGAAATCCTTTGACTCCAGCGGCTTTTCATAAATAGGACACTTAATTGTTTGTGTTTGTTAGCAAGGACTGTTTTTCCTAACAGTTTCTTCTTTCTTTTTTGTTGGACAGAAACGTAGACAAGTGCGCACATTCCAATGCGTGCATGCTAACACACACACACACTCATATTCAGTCATCACAGAAAGAGAATTTGAACTAATTCGCAAGCAACTTTCATCTTTAAAGTATCCTGACCATATAATTGAGAAAGCAATTCACAAAGCAAACGTAATTTTCTACCGACCCCCTAAAGACAAAGACCAGAGACACACCCAACAATAAAATAAAAATTCCCCACCTGGAGACGATTAAGAGAGTAACTCACACCCTTGGGAAATCCAACCCTTTTGCATTTACCTACCCAAATACCTTAGCCAAATCCCTGATTAACGTCCAACAAAAGACATCTCCCAAAGACTCTGGGGTATATGAGATCCCATGCCAGGACTGTGACCAATCTTACATCGGATTTACAGGTAAATCACTTCCCCAGAGATTAATACAACACAAACGGTCAGTTAGGTATGGACAACAGAACTCGGCTATTTTCAACCATATAAATGAACATAACCATAGAATAAACTGGAATATGTCACGTGTAATTTATAGCAGCAACTGCCGGTACAAGAGTCAAATGATGGAATCGGCCTTAATAAAAAGAGAAGCAGGTAATGAACATCTCAAAAGGGGCGTGGATCTCAGATGTCGTCGACGCAGTGTTCATTCAACCAACGCTTATAAGATTAAAGGAAGATTTATCAGCGGGGGTGGGGGTGACCTGAATTGGCTTACTTGTGGACGGATCTCTTGGTATAAATACCACCTTTTCTGTAAACTTTTCTCATTCATATACCTGAAGAGAGAGACAGCAGTCTCTGAAATATAGTACTTTTCTCTCTACATTTTGGTGTTTTTATGGGCTCCTTTTATTAGATGGAATTCTGTTGTTACAGAACATTTTACCAGTCATATATATATACATATATATATATATATATATATATATATATATATATATATATATATAGATATATATATATATATATTAATAACTTACTGAAAGGTGAGAATTCCTATTTACGTTTTAAACACGCGTAAATAAATGTAAAGTGATTCTCTTCCCCTCGTGAGTGTGTTTGTTGGCCGTCAGCCGAATTCATTCCAAGGCATTAGGGAAAGAGAGAGAGAGAGAGAGAAGTACGGAGAAAAACACCTCTGTTTCAAAGAGGCCTTTTCCACTCTCCCTTTTTCCGCTAACCTTCTTTCTTTGTAGTTTTTTTTTCCATTTTCTTTTCTTTTATCTTCCTTTCCCTGTTCCCTTCACAAAGGCCTGTCCATTTCTCTCAATGATTTCTTGTCCTTGTTTTTTTTAAAGATATATTTTTGGGGGGATTTTGCTCCTTGTCTTTTATCTTTGGTCTTCAAACTGGTTCTCTCTCTCTCTCTCTCTCTCTCTCTCTCTCTCTCTGTCTCTCTCTCTGGCGTTATTAACCCTATTTATTATTTAGGGAAGGGGGATTTTCCACCTAGACTTTTGTCCCATGTCGTCCAGCCAGTGATTCAACCACTCGGCTCTCTCTCTCTCTCTCTCTCTCTCTCTCTCTCTCGCTCTCTCTCTCTCTCTCTCTCTCTCTCTCTACTCTTAGGTTGATCAGCGAGATCATTTACTGCATTTCGTTTAGTGATATATAGGTAAAAGTAGGACATAAACATATTAATTGATTAATGGTGTTTAGAGAGCATGAGTGATGTTAGTCTGCACAATTATAAACTGATTAAGATATAGGGTACATTGCATATTTAGTGTTTGAATGTAAACGAAAGTGTCTCATTAAATGTCTGCAAATTCTCTTTTTTATACATTGCTTTGTCCTCAAATGATTCTTTTATATTCGGATTAGAGTTCAGATTGAGCAGAGGAGTTCAAAGTAAAGAGGGCAGCGTTTCTATGAATATTTATTTATTTATATTATATTTATTTTATTTATTTATTTATTATTTATTTAGATTTATTTATATATTACTATATATATTATATTTATTATTTATGGCTTTAATTTATTTATTTATTTATTTATTTATTATTTATTTATTTATTTATTTATTATTTCATGACTTCTTTCCATAAATATAATGTTCGGTCAATGCTTGCCGAATAAGCGTTAAGTGTTAAGAAACACATAGGTGGTCCCTGAGTGACAAGCAGCACTGTGTTG
>NC_061096.1:64914818-64932318 GCF_015104395.2 Macrobrachium nipponense
GGAACGCCCGCACATGTCATTTTGCAAGAACAAGCAGACAGACGTAATGATGACCTTCCAGTGACCGTAATGACTGAGAGTTTATAGAAACGAATCGAAGAATAATCTGAATAAGTGAAATAGGTCAGTGGTCTGGCTGGCTGAGGCGAACCACGGCGAAATTATCTTTTCAGACGATGTTGAACGGAGGTCGGACGCTCGTGGTGGGAGTTTGCGAGAGAGAGAGAGAGAGAGAGAGAGAGAGAGAGAGAGAGAGAGAGAGAGAGAGAACCTTAAGTCAAACGCTGGGTGGTGGGAATGTGCAAGAATTATATATATATATATATATAATATATATATATATATATATATATAATATACATATATAATATATATATATATATATATATATATATATATATATATATATATATAATATATATATATATATATATATACTATATATATATATAGTTAGTATATAAAGAGAGAGAGAGAGAGAGACGGAGAGAGAGAGAGAGAGAGAGAGAAGGTAGCTCATTCCAGAATTGGGTAACAATGAGAACGATGATGTTTTGCTGTTTTTTGTAAAATTTAAAGCTACTACTGATGTTTATAAGTATCTTTATAGGGATTTATTAATTAACTCTCATGGTGGAAAACTCAAAAACTTTAAAGAAAATGGTATACCCGAGTCCGTCAAAATACGGACGACTTCAGCAGAAATTGCAAAATCTTTATATTTCCATTTAACCAAGTTGTGAATATCCGTACACCGTTTCCCGTGTATTAGGAAACACGTCACTGGCTATCGTTTAAACAGAAGACTTTTATGGTGATTATGTCCGCTGGTTAATACGAGGTAATTAAATGGTTTCATCCTGTCTCACTCCAGTTTGCGAAAGTGATTGCAAGGCTGCTTTAGAGAGCATCAAAGCATATACGCATGTAAGATTAACTCTCTCGAATACTACTGTTTACATATTTACTATACTATAATAAATACACATACATCTTACTACACATACATATATACTTATACATTTACATATATGGCATAATACATACCATTATAAATTTATATGTGTATATAAATATTATAATATTATATATATATATATATATAATATTATAATATATATAATATGTATAAATATATATTATATTACATATATAATTTATATATATATCTATAGTATAATATATATATATATATATATCATAAGTCATATATATATATATTATATGCAAGCGTGTGTGTTTGTGTGCAAATAATATGTGTAGGTAATAATTCCTATTCCTGTAAAATTTTCTGGACGTTCCCATTCCTTTTCAGCGCGAGGTTCTCCTCATCTGGGAATGTCGTGTGAAAAGCCGACTGATACTTATCTCTGATTCTTTTGTTTACTAACAAAGGAGGGGTGGGACCGCCCGGCAATTTATCGTCTTTCCTCCCAGCATTACGGTAATTAGTTTAAAGTTATTTATCTTGCCCGTGCTTCTTCTTCAGTCGCGTCTTTTGTTGCGTTTCTCTCGCGTGTTGACTAGGTTGGATGTTTTTCGCTTTTTGTGTCCAAGTTTTTCCTCTTCTTCTTCTTCTTCTTCTTCTTCTCTGGACGGGAGTTTTTATGAAGAATGACTTTAAAGTCGTGCTTTCATTGTTTTAATATATGGACTCCAATGGAGTACGATTCCCCCTCCTCTCTCTCTCTCTCTCTCTCTCTCTCTCTCCTCTCTCTCTCTCTCTCTAACTGATTTTGTGCCAATTACTTCTCGCAATGCACAACAACCAATATCTCTCTCTCTCTCTCTCTCTCTCTCTCTCTCTTAAGCCTGTCCAAAATGAGGGATTAGTGAAAACTTCATTTCCTTATTATTCTGAGGGAATTTGGTGTTCATCTTATAATGGAATCCTCAGAGATAGCTAGCATGTCAATGCCGATAATCCAGAAATAAAAAAGTGGTAATATCAACTTCTACTGGTTTTCGTATTTATATCTTTTATCATCTGTTACTTTCGATAATCAAAGCAATAAGCATGGAAGAACGACAAGCCTCAATTCTTGTGTTGTGTATAACTGGTTCACTTAAGGTAGATTCTTGGGTGATCCCTATGCCTACGAGACGTTAGTTTGGCGGCCGCTGATTGGCTGGGAGCTGCCAACCTCCCGGTACCAGCCAATCAGCGGCCACCAAACAAACGTCTCGTAAGAATAAGGCTCATCCGAGAATCTACCTTAAGTGAATCAGTTATAGTCAAGTTATTCCTCTTCTAACTGCTTCAGTTTTCTCTTAACTCCCATAACTTTCTCTGCTTCAATTTTAAGACTGAGCTTTTACTTTCTTCCGTGCCAAACCATCCTTCATTGTTTTTTTTCTAACCCATTTATTTTAATATTTGCGATCTTCACTTGCATAACATTTAAACTTTTTTTTTCTCTCTCTCTGGAAAATAAGTCGTTCACAAATGAAATTACTTATAAAAATTTTTTTATTCTTTGATATATTATTCAAAATTGTAGCCAAGATGTTTACACATATTGAACAGTTTTATGCTAAACATTAGTATCTCATAAGTTACCCGGCACTAGAGAGCAAAATGAATTAACTCGTGAATGCGTTTTTATTAACATGCAATTGAATTAAAATGCTCATCTTGTGAATATATCAAGTCTTATATTAATGAATGTTCAAAAATCGTAAGATTTTTATCTCCGGTCAAAGACTTTTTTCGTATCAAGCTTAGATGTATATGAATACCTACTTTTTTTCTTTTATGTAATAAGCTATATTCTTGGTTTACGAGAATATTTTCACAGAGAGTCTCAGAATTTCACAGCTATCAAAAAAAAAAAGAAGAAAAAATGTGCCATCATTCCGTCTGCAGAAGAGCGGTCAGCCAGGAGATATATAATCCTACCGGCTCCCAAAGTCTTGAAAAGAACCGATGAGGTCTCCAATTGCACGCGACGTTTGCATGGACTTAGTCAAGATACAATGGTTTATGAGAATTTATGGGTCGCCGAGTTGTTCCGCTTTCTCGAGATCTTCCTTCTTTTCTTCTTCTTCTTCTTCTCTCCTTTTATCTGTATTCAGGACGGGATGCATTATGTCTGCTGTAACGTTTTTTATACGTCATGTGCTTGTGCCGCGTCTATTGTAACTCTTGTTTGTCTCTTGCTTTTATAGCTCGCGAGATGACCTTCTTTGCTTCAATTCGTTGAATATCATCGACATACTTTTCTTCAGAACAATAGGACATTTTTTTTAAGGGGGGCGGTTGAGATTTTTTTCCTGTTACTTTTTTTTTTAAGAATAGTCTTGAAATTATTATTTAAGAAGCCAAGACGGATATCGTTTTCTAGAACAAGTTCTCTCTCTAGGTGGTGATATAAAAATGCCCCCAGAGAAGATGAAGGTTGCATAACTTCTTGAAATGCTAAAGAGCTATCTTTTTTTTCAGAACTCGTATTCTGCAAATGAGCGGCATGACGGATTACTCTCAAACCGGTTAATTCTTGAGTTTACAACTTCCACTCAGCATTTAGGAGGAATGGAAGACTACAGTGTACAAAGAAAACAGCATGCAGTCGATAAACTCCAGAAGCCTCGTGTAATGTAACACCTGTAACTAAGGTAAGACGCTTGAGTTTCCGTTGGAGCTGAATTGATTTAAAATTGAAAATGATAACTTTATTGCGCAAGAATAATCTCCGGAATTCGACTGAATTTCATAATTTTAGAATAAGTTCAAAAGACAAAGATATGATACAAGAGCAGTTTTGAACTTGTTATTATTACCTTTTCAATCAGATGTCGAAGTGACTTCAGTTTGATAGTAATAAATTCCCCTATACAGAGTTGTTGCTGTCTTTACAATCAGATAATGTTGGGACGGTCCATTCACACACCCTTCTCTAGCGCCTGAGTGGTGTGATCGGTATGGCCTTGGCCTGCCGCCTCAGTGGCCGCGAGTTCGACTCTCGGGCGTTCCATTGAGGGGTCAGTGATGTGTATAGCTCTGGTGATAGAAGTTCACTCTCGACATGGTTCGGAAGTCACGTAAAGCCGTTGGTCCCGTTGCTGAATAACCACTGGTTCCATGCAACGTAAAAACGCCATACAAACAAAAAACAACACACCCTTATCTAATCCGGCTAGCAGGAAACAATTTTCATTAATCTAAGATTTTTTTTTATCAAACCTTGAGTTACGGCAGTATATAAAATATACGAGAGTTCAGAAACAAATATTAAAAGCAACTGTACATTTCTTAACCAGATTTACTGTAGAAGTTACTACGTAACCAGAAGATTTATAGGTAAAGACCTCGTATCACTCGTGTCAAGTTCATCTAACCAAAGGAAACTATAACTTTTATTGCGCTTCTTGGCAATTCTTGCCCGTTCATCTCCTAGAACAAAATTGCAGAGAAGAACAGGAATCGTCAACTTCCGTCTCTGAGGCACAAATTGTTCCAGAACTTAGAATATTTGTAGAGACGAAACAGTCGCTCTAAATGTCTGGGCTTCTGACCAATCGCTTCCAATCCATCGAGCCAAAAGTTATGATATTATTGGATTTCTTTTATTGCATTCCGTATTTATCCTTACACTTCCGTCTCGCGTGACACGAATTGCTATAGATCTTAAAGATACAGGAGGAGAGACGATATGGCGTCTCTGACTGATCGGGAAGAAAAAAAATGAAAGTTTGTTGACAACGCTTTCTTTTGGGAACAGGCAGCGGACGAAATAGAACAATAGAACGGCTTTGTTACTTACGTTGCAACTTTTGACAGCAGGAATTTCCTTTCGCCTCACAGGAATATATATATATATATATAATATATATATATATATATATTATCATATATATATTATATATATATATCTATATATATATATGTATATATATATATATATATATATATATATATATATATATATATATCTCTACATATATATATATATATATATATATATATATATATATATATATATATATATATATATAAGCGAATACCACGGGAAATGATAGACAGGAATCCAAGCGCTTTCGTCTTTATTCAGACATCGTCAAGGAGCTACTAAAGTACAATCGGAGAGGAAGGCCTCAGGTACAAACAAGATCAGGAATACCAGATGGTTAATTATCAAAAGGGTAAAAATTAAAAGGGATAATCCAGGATTATCGGTGATATCACACGGTCACAAACTTAAACAGATTCTGACCCTAACCGAAATTACAAAGTATCTTACAGTCCAAACATGTAAAAACTGAATATATTAATTTGTTGCTTATATTTATCTACAACTTTTTTCATTATGAAAACATCAAGTTTAAATAAAACCAAGACTTAAATTTAGAACATTTCTATTATTTGACTTGATAAAAAAACAAGATTCAATGATATTCCTTTTAACTGTGTCATTACTGGGACTAAGGCTCTTGCTTGACTCAGTTAATAGGATGGTCTAAATCTCTCATATGTACAAATAATGCATCGATATTTGCCCAGTTCTCACAGAATATTTGATGTTGCTTAAGACGCTGTGAAAGAGATTTGCCAGTCTGTCCGTAATAGATTTTATCACACTTTTTTGCAAGGAATTTCATATGCAGCCTGGAAGATCTTTAGGAGAATTTTTGATTACTAAACTCTTGACATTAATTTATTACTGAAAACAACATTTATGTTAAAAAGCTTTAAAATTCTAGGAATATCTAAAAACCTTTCATCCTAAGGTAATTTTAGAATGTTATGCTTACTAAATTCAAGTTTGTCATTAGTTGAATAAAATGGTTTTTCTAGCTCTTTTCCATGCCACATCTACAAAAGTCCTTGGGTATTTAAGTTTCAATGCAATATCATAAATAGTTTTTAATTCAGCGTCAATAAACTGCGGGCTACAGATACGTAAAGCCCTTAGGAACATCCCAGAAAAAACGAGAATTTAACATTTTGATGGTGATTGGAGTAGTAATGAACAAAAGAGGCAATATTAGTTGATTTTCGAAAGACTGAAAAGGTGAAATTTCTATCATTTCTATGGACAGTTACATCAAGAAAATTCAAATTACAATTTCTTTCTTCCTCTACAGTAAATGTTTTATAGAAGGGACTAAATTATTGAGATTATTAAGGAATTCCTGAGGTTTTCGTGAACTGGCCAAATACAGAATATATCATCCACGTATCTAAACCAAATAACTTTTTGGGGCAAAATTCTTGGTAAGAGTTTTGTCTCAAAAATTCCATGTAAATATTGCTAAGGACAGGAGATAAGGATTACCCATGCCATGCCAAACTTTGTACAAAAAACTTCCCCATTGAAACAAAATTTACTATCTTTGATACATAACCTTATGAGACTAATGAGATTTTCTACACTTGAGGGATGTCATGACGCCTCTAATTCCTCTTCCAAATATTCAAGTAAGTCATCTACAGGCACTTTTGTAAATAAAGAGACAACATCAAAACTAACCATATTAAAATCATAATTCAAATTTAAACTATTCAATTTGTTTATAAAATCAACATTGTTTTTAACATTCGTGTTAGAAATATTTCCTACCAAAGGAGTAAGAATTTTTACAAGCCATTTAGATAAATTATACGAAACTGAGCCCACTGAACTAATGATTGGTCTGATAGGGTTATTGATTTTATGTGTCTTGACTAAACCATACATGTAAGGTAGGGAGGCGCATGCGGGGTAAACTGTTTAATTAAATGGTCCAAGCCCTTCAAAATGGATTTAATTTGTTTATTAAAATGGGAGTTAACTGTCTGTGTAGGGTCAGACCTCAGTTTCGTATAAGTATCAGTGTCATTTAGCAATGTCGTTATTTTACTTATATAGTCACTTTTATTCATAATTACCACTGCATTATGGTTTAGTCAAGACACATAAAATCAATAACCCTATCAGACCAATCATTAGTTCAGTGGGCTCAGGTTTCGTATATTTATCTAAATAGCTTGTAAAAATTCTTACTCCTTTGGTAGGAAATATTTCTAACACGAATGTTTAAAAACAATGTTGATTTTATAAACAAATTGAATAGTTTAAATTTGAATTATGATTTTAATATGGTTAGTTTTGATGTTGTCTCTTTATTTACAAAAGTGCCTGTAGATGACTTACTTGAATATTTGGAAGAGGAATTAGAGCGTCATGACATTCCCTCAAGTGTAGAAAATCTCATTAGTCTCATAAGGTTATGTATCAAAGATAGTAAATTTTGTTTCAATGGGGAATTTTTTGTACAAAAGTTTGGCATGGCCATGGGTAATCCCTTATCTCCTGTCCTTAGCAATATTTACATGGAATTTTTTGAGACAAAAACTCTTACCAAGAATTTTGCCCCAAAAAGTTATTTGGTTTAGATACGTGGATGATATATTATGTATTTGGCCAGTTCACGAAACCTCCAGGAATTCCTTAATAATCTCAATATTTAGTCCCTTCTATAAAATTTACTGTAGAGGAAGAAAGAAATTATAATTTGAATTTTCTTGATGTAACTGTCCATAGAAATGATAGAAATTTCACCTTTTCAGTCGTTTCGAAAAGAAATCAACTAATATTGCCTCTTTTGTTCATTACTACTCCAATCACCATCAAAATGTTAAATTCTCTGTTTTTTCTGGGATGTTCCTAAGGCTTTACGTGTCTGTAGCCCGCAGTTTATTGACGCTGAAATTAAAACTATTTATGATATTGCATTGAAACTTAAATACCCAAGGACTTTTGTAGATGTGGCATGGAAAAGAGCTAGAAAAACATTTTATTCAACTAATGACAAACTTGAATTTAGTAAGCATAACATTCTAAATTACCTTATGATGAAAAGTTTTTAGATATTCCTAGAATTTTAAAGCTTTTTAACATAAATGTTGTTTTCAGTAATATTAATGTCAAGAGTTTAGTAATCAAAAATTCTCCTAAAGATCTTCCAGGCTGCATATATGAAATTCCTTGCAAAAAGTGTGATAAAATCTATTACGGACAGACTGGCAAATCTCTTTCACAGCGTCTTAAGCAACATCAATATTCTGTGAGAACTGGGCAAATATCGAATGCATTATTGTACATATGAGAGATTTATAGACCATCCTATTAACTGAGTCAAGCAAGAGCCTTAGTCCCATGTAATGACACAGTTAAAAGGAATATCATTGAATCTTGTTTTATCAAGTCAAATAATAATAGAAATGTTCTAAATTTAAGTCTTGGTTTATTTAAACTTGATGTTTTCATAATGAAAAAAGTTGTAGATAAATATAACGCAACAAAATTAATATATTTCAGTTTTTTACATGTTTTGGACTGTAAAGATACTTTGTAATTCGGTTAGGGTCAGAATCTGTTTAAGTTTGTGACCGTGTGATATCCGATAATCCTGGATTATCCCTTTTAATTTTTTACCCCTTTTGATAATTAACCATCTGGTATTCCTGATCTTGTTTGTACCTGAGGCCTTCCTCTCCGATTGTACTTTAGTAGCTCCTTGACGATGTCTGAATAAAGACGAAAGCGCTTGGATTCCTGTCTATCATTTCCCGTGGTATTCGCTTATTTATGAAGTCACGTGCATCTACTGTGATTTTTTAAGCTTAATATATATATATATATATATATATATATATATATATATATATATATATATATTATACACACACACACACACATATATATATATATATAATATATATATATATATATATATATATATATATAGATATATATATATATATATATACCAGATTTAGACTTAATCTAACGACCAGGTCTATAGACAAGGTTTTTATATACATGGGGTGATCGTATATCTTTTGTGTGTGTGTGTGTGTGTGTGTGTGTGTGTGTGTGTATGGTATAGTATGACCGCATTTAGTTAGATTGTTATCACTTCTTACTAGTTTTATCAACTAGATATTACATTTTACCAAGGTTATCAACTATATACACATATACATATTTGTATATATATGTGTGTGTGCGTCTGTGTATTTAGTAATTCCAATATATTAATAAACATGGTATCTACTTTTTTTCTCATATGAGATCTCATTTAGAAATATTCTAAAACTAAATAGAATAACGACTTTAGTTCAAGCAGAGTTAAGTGATAATCATTTAATGATTGAGAATTGAATTCCTACCCTCCTAACAGGTCAATACTGAGAAATCTGAAACAGCTTGAATCAGTATGTGTTAATGGTTATCTATTTGATCTTATGAACTAATTAAAAAAAAAAACGTGTTGGAGGGAATTGTTGATCCACTCATACAAAATTACAGCTTGAAGGAAACTAATTTTTAATCCTCTCAACCGTAGTAAAATGCGCTTACAGTTGTGTAATGGAATATTAGATCATATCTTTATCTTTTTACAAAACGTGTAAGTTTTTAGATATAATAATATTTTCATCCTATCACATGTAACCAGGAAGAGGAAAGCTGAAAATATCCCAATAAACAAGACTGGAAACCTGGGTGCCATAACGTTAGAAGAAAAAACAAATAACCTGAGAAATTATATTTACCGTTTGGTGGCAGCCATTAGAGATTTCCGATAAATTACTTCTAAAAATAGTGGTGATATGGTTGTCGAGCGGAATCTTTAATCTCTTTCTCAGTAGAACTAAGTGGTTTCTGGTATCTTTCTTTAGCACGTCTTCCCCCCACCGATCCCAATACCAATATAAATATATATATTATATATATATATATGTTATATGTATATATATATATATATATATATATATAGTATATGTATATATATATATATATATATATATATATATATATATATACATATATATCTATATGATGCAGTTTTTTATTTTTATATTCCAAATATTCATCCAAAACGAATGTTTGTCGGCTTAGCTCTCTCTCTCTCTCTCTCTCTCTCTCTCTCTCTCTCTCTCTCTCTCTCTCTCTTGCACGTAGTTACATTCATTGATGACACTCCAATAAAAATATAATCCGTACAAACTAATCATACCTGAATTTCGGATATGTAAAAAGAAAATAACATAATTAAAAAAAATAAAATTAAAACGAATCGAGTTTTTCAACATTAGCGCTAATGGGGTAAGGATATAAAGCTAACACAGCTGTTGCTGACAGGATTACGTATGCTAACACTAGGGCGAGGGAACCCACCTGAATATTGGAAGGCTTTATCTAGATATTTTTTTTTCCTTGGCTAAAATGACTTTTAAATCGATTCGACCAAGTTTGGAAAAATGTTAAGCTGAAACCCAGTTTCCTATCTGTTAATTGGTCAATTTACGACCTATTATTTTGTTAACTAGTCACTAATTCTTCTGCTAACGAGGCCGTGTCTTTAATGACGTACGGTGACAGGAACAGTTATTTAAATCTTAATTTGGGTACGCGTCTGGCCGAGTCTTAATTATGGTAAAGAAAACGATAACTTTCTACTCTGTTAAAGAAAATGAGAATGATAGTAGTAATAGTGGGTATGCCATTCGTAAAAAAAAAAATTGTATTGCAATGAGTATTGGGGTAACTACGCTACTCGCACCGACAAATGTATTTGGCGTAATTCCTATTTTAACTGTTGTTATTTTATTTTATCTTTTTTTTGCATATAAGCGCTCTTTTCCATAGAAACATTTTCTTACTTCATAGTTTTTTCTTTCGCTTCAAGTATATGCATTAATAATAATAATGTAATAGTAATGAAAGAGTCAGCAACGATATATTTTCTTAACATACACTTAGCACATTGCTACTTCTAGAAATAAAACGAAAATTACTGGTGGTATTGTTACAGTTTAATTCTTGAACTTGTTTGTAGTTGATAATATGTAACAGACAGTGCATTAATAAGGCATACTTCATTAACTTATAAATATGATGAATGAGTAGGGTATAGAGTTGTAAGGTAGCATCAACTTGAGAACATTCATAGAGCTTTGCAATATTTATTATTATAGAAGACTCTCTCTCTCTCTCTCTCTCTCTCTCTCTCTCTCTCTCTCTCTCTCTCGTCAGTGTTTAGTTTTCAGACAAAATGCAAACAATTCATATATAATTAAAAAACAAATATCCTGATCTCCACGAGATAACCCACTCCCCAAAACCGGTTGAAACCAGTTATCAGATATTTATCAGATCTGATAGTCTTTCAAACACACACACACACACACACACAACACACACACACTCACACGTGCATCAATTCCTGGCCAGCAGCGTGTTGCAGAGCGACCCAGCATTGCAGAGAATGAAAACGTTACTGTAGCCAGGAATTCCGTGTTGCAATAGACAGTAAAACTCATAACACTCCTATCTCACATATTGCGCCGATATTTTTTTTTCCAATTGCAGTATTGCATTTCCTTCAGCGAGGTGCGTCGATGTTGTTGCTGATTTTCCAGGTAAAATGTTGGTCAATAAATGGGGAACTTTCTACTCTAGGTTTATGTTACTAGTGAGTTGTGAGTGTGGTAGGAAATTGGGTATTGGAAATACTAGCAAACATAAGTATAGAGAAATTGTGTGTGAAAATGCGTAAAGTCTACGGGCATGCCCAGCCTCGTATCACGGGCAGAACCAGCTCCGTGTCAGGGAATCCCTTCTCACTCCCTCCTCCTTCGGAGGGTGGGGGGGGGGGGGGGGGGGAAGAGGAGGTAGGATGAAACCCCGTCATAAACCATCTTAAGGGTCTCCACCTTAACCCTGCCAAGTTTCATGCCGATCGGACCAGCCGTTTGGCCGTGATTGAATGACAGACGGACAGACAGACATAACGCCAACTATAGAAAGATTAGGAAGGCAAATATACTTGACTAACCTCCTATCGTCCTTCTGGTGCGTTTTCATTTTGTTGTATGCAAAATAATTTAAGACTGAATTAGGGAAGTCATTCACTAAATCCATATATCTAATGTAAATAATTATATTTTATTGATGATTTCAATATGTTCCAAAAACGTAAACTGCACGTTTTCCAGAGACCTTATGACTGTTGTAAAGAGGAAAGAAACAACCAGGAAAGTATTAAGTTATTTAACGAAGCAGAAACTAATCTTAGCTCACGAAGAGAAGAGAACCAGACAGGTAAAAATGACTTAGTCGAGTAACCAAAGTGAGACAATTTTCGAAGACTTCGCGGAACAGAAAAACGAAAGCAGCTCTCTTAAGAAAAACACAAAGAAACTTGAACTCTTTTGGAAGGCTCGAGAAGAGGAGAGAGAAAGCCAGAGAGAAGAAAGGTCCTCCTGACCTGAGACTTTCGTATTCATAGCGGGTAGACGCCAAGGCCGTATAAATGGACAATATTACTCACGTCAGTGGCAACATCTTTTATATTTTATGAGGCTGGGCCCCACCCTGAATTATTTAAAGAGTATATTAACCCAGTTCTCACCGTGTTTGTACTAGGGTTTTAATTGCCGACCTACCAGTGTTGTTACCAGGTGACACCTGCGGTCTTGTTTTTTTTATTGCAGAATTAACGCCGTGACAGATGTTTTAAATGACCTGGGCTCCACGACTTGCATAAGAATGAATGCTCCAGTGCTACATACACTCACACACGCACACACACACACACACACTTCACCAACGAGAGTTCCGAGTTGAATCGAGGACGAAATAAACAAATAAACGCGTTTCTTGATATAATAATTTTTCAAGTAAATACTACACTCACGTGTCTGGGAGCTATAAGACTCTATTAGTTTGCAGCCAGTGTAAAGGAGGAGAGGTGCGTAAAATACACTCAAAGTGATTAACTGAAAATTGTAAGGTGACATCTGAACATTTGAAGGTAACGTCATCAAATGGGAAAAGGCTAACTAACTAACTAATATGTACTTACATACATACATATATATATATATATATATATATATATATATATATATATACATATATATATATATATATATATATATATATATATATATATATATATATATGTAAACTTCAGACATTATGAACATGACCAAATTACAATGATTGATGAGAATACACAAGAACAATGACAATGAAACCCACAACTACAAACAGTGCTTGCTGGAAAACACCCCAATTACAGCAATGCTTTCCAAGAGCAGAATCCGTCTGTCTACCTATCTATATTTCTATCGATCTATCTATCCATCTCTCGCTGTCTGTCTCTACAACTATCACAGATGGCCAATTTCCGGCAAGCAGAAGCACAGCTCGTGGAACAATTACGGGGCATTACGAGATGGAAAACGCAGCGATGGCGTCGAAACGCCGCGTTGCAATAGCAGTAAAACCTATACAGATCCGGTGCATATTTTTTCCATCGCATTGTAACAGCCTTTCCTTTCGTAACAGACGCCGCTGTGGGGATTGATTCGGGCGAATAATAATGATCGGTAAAGCGTAGTGTGCTTTCCACTGGTTTTCGTGTCTGGTCGATCCCGGGGAACGAGGAGGCTATTCTGAAGAGAAAATTTCGAACCTTTTTTTCTTTTTCGTCTACTTTCTTATTCCGAATATTTTCATTAATTTTCATGGAGAGGCTGCTAAGTGAATGTACAGTAAGTGCGGGTTGTCAATACAGAAATACAGATGCTTCGTTATGGTACTGGAAACTAATGCTTCCTGTCTCTAATTACTTTACTTTGAAGCATGCATGAACATCTGAGATATTACACACACACACACACACTCATATATATATATATATATATATATATATATATATATATATATATATATATATATATATCTTTATATATATATATATATATATATATATATATATATATATATATAGATATATATATATATTATATATATATATATATAATATATATATATATATATATAATATAATATATATATCCATACGCATATTTACGTACTATTTCATGATGTTTATGAATGCTTCAAATTAAGATATTTAAAAATAGAAATATTATTTTCTAGTGCCATAGCGAAGCATCTGTATCCTAGCCCAAACTTACCGTACATTACCTTTACTACTCAAAAAAAAAAAAAAAAAAAGCGATGGAAGTATCCGTTATAAGCAAACAGAGAAAACAAATAAAATGAAAAAAACTGTTTCTTCAAAATAGCCCCCTCGTTCCCCGGGAACGACCGGACACGAAAACCAGTGGAAAACACACTACGCTTTACCGATCATTATATTTCGCCCGAATCAATCCCAACAGCGGCGTCTGTTACCAAAGGAAAGGCTGTTACAATGCGATGGAAAAAATATGTACCGGATCTTTATGAGTTTTACTGCTATTGCAACGCGGCGTTTCGACGCCATCGCTGCGTTTTCAATCTCCGTAATGCCCCGTAATTGTTCACGGGCTGCTGCTGGTTGCCGGAAATTGGTGTGATAGTTGTAGAGACGGATACAGAGAGATAGATAGATAGACCGATAGATAGATAGATTCTGCTGGTGGAAAGCATGGCCGTAATTGGAATGCTTCCCATCAAGCACGGAGTCGTTGTGAGGTTTATAGTAATTTTGCTTCCGTCTTCATCAACGATCGCGTTAATTTAGTCTTGCTCGTCATGTCTTAAGCTCATAAATGAACACCTGTACGCGTGCAGAAGGTACCCTCCCATGCTGGGTTGTGTGTGTGTGTGTTTCGAACACCATTATAGCCCAATGATTCTAGCGAAGAATTTTGAAGCTTGTAGTGACGTTCAGCAACACTTAATCTATCATCCAATACTAAGATCTGTATAAGCCAGAAACTCTCATAAAAACCAGATTTACTACTTACTACGCATTTGTTGCAATCTATTACTATCGTGGTATTCGCCACGGAAATTAAACGACAGCATAAAAATCAGCTTTCTATATTTATTATGAATTATTATCCTTGATTTATTCGAGTGAACAGAGTATGTTCCTAATCTAGCCATGGCGTCGATCCAATATGAAAGAAAGAAAAGGGAGATTAAAACCATGGGCTTTAATAGCGAGTAGGTGCCCTTATTTATCGTCGTGGAAGTTCGTTGCACATGGCTCTCATTCTAACTCGACGGCTGGAGGATGGTTGTGGCGGTGTTATTATTACGAATGAATGCCAGGACAGCGCAGCCGAAAACGCGTCATCTCTCCGTATGCCGAAATTCATCAAACAGAATAAATACTATGATACAGATAATTCGAATTCTTTGCACTCCGCGTGATAGCCACTGACAATGGCAGGGACATTAACGAACTGATGTTTATTATAGTCAATTACGAAAATGGAGATACGCTTCAGCATTTCTGACAGTCTGTTAGTTGAATTATGTCCGGCTGATATGATACCCTAAAATTTTCGTTTTCAAATTCTGTGACACGGGAACCCTTTTATCATTCCATTATCGAGTGATGTTGAAGTTCGTAATCATTATGATTATTGGGGATCATTTCTGGGCATGACGTCCGATGGTTTCGGTTGTGAAGAATGACTCGGAAGATTGGATGCAAGTTTTCCAGATCGATTCCTACTTTTTTTTTTTTACGTATTTCCTTGTCAATATTAGTGATTGCGATGACGCAGTTATAATTCATAGCTGTCAGTTAAGCGTGAGAAAGAGAGGAAATTATATGCCCATTCATTGTTTCATTATATGGGAACTATATTTATGGCTGATTCACTGGTTAGGGCATTTAAAACAGAATTATGATGCGTTCATTATTGAGGATAATTTTACTATTATGTTGACGTAACATAAAAAAAAAAATATTCACAAAGCTTGTTTACGTTCTAGAGAAATCTTCCTGCGAGTGTTTGCTTGTGTCTCTCGTGTCGTATCTCATTGCAGAAAATAATCATCTTTAACAGGACTACTCGTCCAAAATAAATATTATATTTTCATATAACACTGCTTCTAATTTAATGAAGTATTATCACTGGTTGCTGAAGTGATGCTGATTCCTGTTTCTGAAGATTTCCAGCTGATTAACCAGCAATTTAATTCACTTCTAATGAATGGTTTTGTTGTTGTTGACATCTCTGTAAATGCCTATTTCTTAGGATAATGTCTCCCCTTTATAATGAGACTCTTTATTGTCTCTCACTCAGATGTCTTTTGTGACGGATAGGACAAGCCAGATCAGATGCTCGTATTCGGGTAGTTTTGAAGCACAGAATAGTAGCTAAACATTAAAAATGATGAGCATTTTCGTCCTCGGAAATGTATTTTTCGGATAAAGTTGCTACTCGGATACCATTCTCCTTGTTGGCGACCACTCACAAGCGTCAACCAAGTATTGTAATAAATCCACTGTAACTTGATATTGTGCTAAATCCATCGCTTATTATGTGAACCAAGGCCAATCGAATTTTCCAGGAAACGCGTCTCTACAAAATGCTCTCATCTTTTAAACGAGGTTCGGACATACTACGCAAGCATTTTTAAGTGTTCAAGGTTATAAACTATTGGCAGAAAACCCACCAAACTGCGATTATATTAAAAACCATCTATTACTCGAGGTTCTCCAATATCTCTCAGAGACACCGAAGGATCACTTTGATAGGCAGGTCATTACTGCTTAAACTGGCTCCTTATCAAACCAGTAAGATGAATGATCGTTTTTGCAAAACACCTGAAGCCTAAGTTATTAATCATTATCTCACGAGATTGTCTCCAGTGAGACGCTTATTTTTCTCAAGTAAAACTTTCCCAAGAAAAGATTGCTTAATAGTGACTCTCATCTATCTAGTTTTATTTTATTTCACTGGGAAGTTTGATTATTCGCTCACACTTCCACACATACACAATAAGGGAGGAGTAATACCTTCTCTATATAGGAGGACTTTCAATCAGTGGGGTAAAGCAATGTCGGGTCTGGTCAACACTTGGATGAGTGACCAACAAAGAAAAGAGAGACGCCGTCGGCACATATAGGCTCTTTGGGCATCCAAGAGGCAGGGCTTGGTGCTAGCAGTCTCACTCCAGAAATACTTATTGATAAACAGGCCAATTTTCCTTTGATATGGCTACGACAGTGCTACTCTTCTGGTTTTCGTCGAAACATTTAGTATTAACTTGCTGGACGTGTGTCCTATTTCACCCTGGTTGCTACCGACAATAGTAGCCAAACTAATAGCTACTTAGCTTCATCGCCAAGGTCGAAAGATAGATGTCTTTTAATGGGATGAGTTCAAATCCGGTATGCCTATGCCTGAATCGAAACTTGGTCTACCTTACTAGTGAGACAAGTGTCTGCACCACTAAGGTAAGAGAGGGTCTACACACACACACACGCGCGTTCCCATGCGTTCATTCCCACCGTATAAGTATATAGTATATAGTATATATATATATATATATATATATATATATATATATATATATATATATATATATATATATGTATTAATGTTTTATCTATATATTATATATACATATGAACACGAAGGAAAAGTAAAAATGTTTGTTAACTATTTGTTAATTAAACATATTGGAAACATTTTTATCTACTTTGGCTCGTTTTTTAATGATATGGCTTTGTGTTCTAAACAACCCCCGGT
>NC_061096.1:64942318-64952318 GCF_015104395.2 Macrobrachium nipponense
CTTACTGAATATAGGTTTAACTAGGACCTAAATATCCATACACCATACCACTGAAGTTTATTGCAAGGTTCCAAAATCTGAATATCTCTGTGTGTATGTGTACGTGCGTGTGTGTGTGTGTATGTGTAGGGTTCCGCCTTGCTCCATAAATGAACATGGAGTAGTGCAATGAGATACGGCATTACTATTGCAAAGGATAATGTAAATGAAATCACACCAGTCAATATATATGCAGATGAGTACCAAGGTATTAGGAAATGAATGAAACAGTAGGAAATCTCTCTCTCTCTCTCTCTCTCTCTCTCTCTCTCTCTCTCTCTCTCTCTCTCTCTCTCTCTCTCTCTTACACCACACACACACACAAACGTATATATATGCACATACAAGCATACGCTTTAGCAATAAAATTTCACGATTAAAAACAAGGTAATGAAATGATGTAAGCTCACAGACACATTAAAACAATTCCCACCTATATTAGGTGGTACGCCATTTCTTTATCATCACGTTACTTTGGAAAAAAAAAAATAGCAGTCATTCAGTTCTGTGATGAAATACATCAATATGATATAAACAGCAACAAACATTAGTCTCAACGAATCCTTAGTGTTAGTGTGTCCTCAACTAAACCTTCGAGTTAGGGTTGCAGTGATAACCGTATCCTAAACAGTGGTAGCAGTGACCAGTAGATTATATATATATAGTATATATAATATAATATATATAATATATCTATATATTATACTACTATATATGAATATATATAATACTATATATATGTATATATATATATATATATATATAATATGTATATGTGTGTGTTTTTCTTTTTCAGGGGTGAGGCTGCTAGCCCCTATACCTCTTTCCCTACCCCAAACACAAGCTGTTTTCCAATTAAATACCTGGCGAACGGATAGACGGTAGGCGTGTGTCAGTGTTTGTTCCTGTATTGCTTAATGAGAAAGCGAGTGTCAGAATGTATGTTTATTCATTTAGATATGTAAATTACTAAAGCGCTTGTCTGCAAACATGTACAGCTTGTATATATTTCCATTCTAAATTGTTTTTCGAAATGAAACATCTCTCTGGACATTGGATGTATTGAAGGACACTTTCATGGCGTTTTCAATGCGCGCTAGAACGCTGGTCACAGAATGCCTGTGTTTCACATAATGAAACGTTTTATCTGATTTTTAGTTTCTACACTTATAATACTCATTTTCAGTCGTATATAAACGGGTTTTATTCTGTTTATAATTTGAAAAACAGAGCTACCAAATTGCCCTACATTTGACGGGAGTACTATATCTTTCTTATATATTTATATTTTTTTTATATACCTCTTGGAACGCAGTCTTCATAAAGCTTTAAAATCCATACGAAGGTTCAAAGAAAGACCGTTGGACCTTCATCCACATCGTAATATCTCAATATCGCGGAGTCCAACACCTGCGCGAGTGCAAAGAAAAGGCGCGAAAAAATATATGCCGATCACAAAAGTCTCCCGGGAGCAAATCCCTCGAGATATTATTGCCTTTGAAAGAGGATTCTAGGAGAGGATTTGTCGGCGAACACAAACGCCCCACAAGAGGGACTTTTCAGGGGGGAGGTCGAGAGGTTTGGAAAAGGGAGAGAATAAAGCTTCCTAAGAAGGACTGGGACTTTGCAGCGTTGCTGAGGGGAAACTTCTTTGAGAAAACTTCTTTTGTCGGGGGAGAAAGTGATTCTATAGAGAACAGACATCCAAGGGTCATTTACTGCCGCTACTCTGCAACACAAAATTATGTGGAAGCGACGGATTGATCTGTTATGCAAGCACGTGTCATTCAGAGTGGCTTAAAGACGAATAGTTAATCTCTCTCTCTCTCTCTGAGAGAGATATGTACTTTGAAGTTCATACCTCTCTCTCATTGTATATATATAGATAGACACACACACATGTACTTATATTATTATATATATATATATATATATATATATATATATATATATATATATATATATATATATGTAGATATATATATATATATATATATATATATATATATATATCTACATATATATATATATATATATTATATCTTCTTCTTCTTCTTCCCAGCTTGTTCCCATTTTTATATGGGGTCGCCGTTTCGGATTAGCCGCCCGTTTCCATCTATTTCTATCTTGTGCTTCTGCCTCATCAATTCCCTTCTCATTTAAGTCTCCTCTCACACAGTCCTTCCATCTCTTTCTTGGTCTCCCTCTTTTTCTTCTTCCTTGCACCTCCACCCCCATAGTATGTCTCCCAGCGTGGTCCTCATCTCTCCTCCAACAGGTGTCCATACATCTCAGCCTCCCCTCCTGCACTTTCTTTGATACTTCCACCACCTTAGTTGACGCCCCTTATGTAGTTATTTTGCTGATCCTATCCACTCTTGTTACCCCAGACATCCACCTAAGCATTCTCATTTCTGCCACATATATATATATATATATATATATATATATATATATATATATATATATATATATATATATATACATATGTATATATATATGTCAATATATATATATACATATATATATGTATACATATATATAGTATATATATATATATATATATATATATATATATATATATATGGCGATAGAATCCACAATGATGTAAATTCCTTTGTAGTTTTTATAAAATATATATTTCTACAGTAGGATTTTACATCATTGTGGATTGTATCCCCATTTACTTAGAGGTGCGAATTAGCACCTAGCTTGCGCATATATATATATATATATATATATATATATATATATATATATATATATATATAATGATAATTTGGCTGGCTGGCTGAGAGTAGGTTAGGCTGTTCTATACCATACGGAAAGATATTAAATCTTATCTTTTTGTCTTCATAATGTGATTAAGTCACATCCTTTTCCCCCGAGTTGGGAGCCCAGATAAATGGACCTCTGTTTCGAGATTATAATATTTGCAGAACGTTAAACTTTGAAAGACTTCCAACTCATTAAAGAAACCTACACCCAATATGGGGGGTACTTATTTCCTCCGGTTAGGTGAGAATAACTCTACAGAACCACATTAAGAATTAAGAACTTACATAACCACATCTTATTCGGATGTTCTTTTTTTTCCATTTTGCTTTTTTAGGATTTAAGGTTCCAGAAAAGTGCCACGGGCCCTTTGGAATGTCTAGAAGATGAAGTGCTTCTTGAACCTCGAGGTAAAATCAACATATTCCAAGATAGAAAGTGTGTGCTTAACATTTTTTTTTTCATATATTTTTTTTTGCAGTTTTGTGATATTTATAGAATATATGTGTATATATTTATATATATATATATATATATATATATATATATATATACATACATATATATATATATATATATATATTATATATATATATATATATATACATACATATAATTTAGACTTAAAACCAGCACTTTCAAAAACGCCACCAAGTTACGATGGTGACCTCATTTGATGTTCTACAATCTAACTAATATACTGTTACGACCCTGTTCTACTCAGGGGTAATTTAAAATAGAAATAAAAATCATTTCACACAGATATCCGGCGCCTGTTATCTGAGAAATCCTTTTTCTTATCTCAGAAATCATTTCTTATTATCACGTTAATTCATGGGGCCACTAATGCGCTGGGCATACATACCCAGAGATGAAACACCGAATCTATTTTGCATAATTATGACTTCCTGGAATCTCGGAGCGCTCGGGAAGAAGTAAAATAAAATAAAGATAAAGAAGAAGGTGCACGCAAAGGGAAACATAAAACATAAATACGAAGAGCGGAGTTTTTTTTTTTTTCTTTTTTATTGCTCTTCTCTCTAAGTGCTCTCTAATGGAGTCCTCCTACCTTACTGCTGGTGCATATTCAGGCATAAATAGGATCCCTTTTCTGTCATAAAAGGAAACGTTGTTTTAGGATGCGTTTTAAACAAATGGGAAGGAACCATCCTTCTTCCATAAAGAGTAAATAAAAGGGTCCTGGTTCACAGTAAAAACAAGGTTTTATTTTTATTAAAATGAGAAAATCATCAAAATGGTGCCTCTGTACCTAATACTTTATATTATAATCAGTAGTTCGTAGGATGTTCATCTACAATTTATGATAATCACTGACGTAAAAGATTATATTATGTTATTTTTAATAACAATAATATTAGTGTCTGAATTCTGACTGATAATTCATGATGATGGGAGAGAAAAATCATTTTAAGTAATAACAGCGGTGTTGTGTTGAAATCTTTTGAAAAAGATTTATTTCTTGCAGCGTGTATAATAGAGTTTTGAACTTCGACATCTTGCCAGAGCAACAGTGATTGACATGAGTCGGGGGAAAAAAAAATAAAGCAGATAACCTCTTCTTCAGAACAGGGAACGTCTGTGCATGTTATGAGAAATGATCTTCACATGATTTTCCCCAATTCATTATTTTCTCAGGGGAAGTCTCGCCTAATGAATTCTTTTTACCGAGCGTTGATTATCGCCGCACATTTTTTCCGTTCTCCATTATATTTCCTCATTAATCGTGGTTATATTCTCCCTGTGTGCTGTTTTGCTCCTTGCTATCTTTGACCTGTGGGTAATGGGTTGGTGACGTTGTCAGACGCAATGGTTGTCAGTTGACCGGAGGTGGCGCTTCTCCATTTTCATTTTTTAAATTTTTTTTCTCGCCATATTTGCTTAAGATTTTTCATCACAATAAGGTCCTCCTCATTCCATTTCAATTCGTTGTTCTTATTTTTTTATTTTCTTTACAGCTGGTATCTTGTCAACTGTTTATAGATTCACTGAATCAAATGATATCCATAACATTCATATTGACTTTCTCTCAGTCTCTGTTTACGTCTCTCTCTCCCTCTCTCTCTCTCTCTCTCATATCGCCTGTCCGTCAGTTTGCCTTTGTGTTTACTCGCCTGAGCTCTCTCTCTCTCTCTCTCTCTCTCTCTCTCTCTTTCTTATATATATATATATATATATATATATATATATATATATATATATATATATATATATATATATAGATATATTATATATATATATATATAGTATATATATATAATATATATATACATATAGTCTGTCCGTCAGTTTGCCTTTGTGTTTGCTTGTCTGAGCTCTCTCTCTCTCTCTCTCTCTAAATAAGACAATTGGCGCGATGAAGTATATCATTTTATTGGACGGTGAAACGGACGGTTATTGTTTTCCGTTATCAACGTATTGCACTCGCTCGGACGCTCTGCTTTCCGCTACTTTACCATTGGAGAATTCAAGCCATGTGCTTCATTGCCTCTCGTCTGTGAGTTTAAAGTGTATGTGTGAGGCAAAGTGGGCTAATTCGCACGCGGGATGTTTGATGTTGGATTTCTCTTGATTGTTTTGTAAAGGAGACATTTCATTCAGTTCGTCCAAGTTAGTATAACTGAAACATAATAGCTTTGTTGGTTACTGACCTTCAAGGGTCATTCTTTATGAATGCTGTTGTATAATGATGATTATGATGATTCTAATTATAATTCTGCATCAATAAATCCCTCCATCAAAATTAAGAGAAGATCACAAGAGATTTTAAGACCTTTGATAATGCTAAGAAATTCACAATGTCGTGATTAAATTGGTGTAAATTAGGAATCCACAATTATATCAATAAACCGAATTATTTGTAAAAGATGAAAGTAATACATTTTACTGATATAATGATACATTTGTAATTTACAATTATTAATAAGTATTATGATGAGGATACTAATTCTTAGAAATGTTTTTATGATCCTCAATAAAATTCTTAAAAACAAAAGCGAAAAAATCACGAAGCAATTTGAAAACCACAGCGAAAACCCTCTTATCAAGGTCTAGCTGCATTTCGCAAACCGCAACACGCGAGGTCTGTTTACTCTCCATTAAAATAGATTAGGAACGAAACCGAAATTGTATGAGTTTCCATGTTTCTCAGAAACATTTCAATTAGGCCGTGTTGTCTGGCTCTGGGAGGGTCAGGGAACAACGGAAGACATTGGTGTTGCTCTCCTATTTTTTTTTCCTTTTTTTTTTTATTTTTTTTTTTTTTTTTTTGCTAGAGTAAGCTCATCTTGCACTATAGTAGATTCACATCAACCGTGCATTTGATGTCTAGGCCAGTCCCATACGACGCTCCTGATTGGCTGTTGATAAGCCAATCACAGGGCTGAAATTTCTGTCTCTCTCGAGAGAGTTCACATGGTTAGGATCTATGTCCCACCCCTCCTGAAGGATACGTCTTTCAAAAGTATCCCTCAGGAGAGGTGGAAAATATATCCTGCCTATGTGAACTCTCGAGAGAGACTGAGAGTTTCCAGCCCTGTGATTGGCTTATCAACAGCCAATCAGGAGTGTCATGAGGGACTGGCCTGGACATCAAATGCACGGTTGATGTGAAATTGTGAATCTACTATGTACGGACCCTGGATCATTTGGGCAGTTCGTGAATGAGGATATGCATATTTTGCAAAAGTCTTTAAAGATAATACTTGGTTAAAAGCATCTTTTTTTTATATCGTAATCAAGGTTGCAGTAATTTATTCATTACTGATAAATCAAGTCTTTTGTTTGGAAGCTTTCATGATATGTCTCAAGTGACCTATAGAAGAGAAATTATTTTTTTCTTTGCAAGGATGAGCAAAAGATTAGATTCATACGGACATATTTTCGAAGCTTTTACCTTTCTTCTTTAAAGGGTAATCGTTTAGTTATGACAGAGCACCAGACGCAAACTTTAAATGAAGTTGCGAATTGCAATGACAATAAATAAGTTATATATATGTGTATATATATATATATATATATATATATATATATATATATATATATCTATATATATATATATATATATATATATATATACACATATATAACTTATTTATATATATATATATATATATATATATATATATATATATATATATATATATATATATCTATATTATATATATATATATATATAATATATACACATATATATAAACTTATTTATTGTCATTGGAATTCGCAACTGCATTTAAAGTTTGCGTCTTGTGCTTTGTCATAAGTAAACGATTACCCTTTAAAGAAGAAAGGTAAATGCTTCGAAAATATGTCCGTATGAATCTAATCTTTTGCTCATCCTTGCAAAGAAAAAAATAATTTCTCTTCTATAGGTCACTTGAGACATATCATGAAAGCTTCCAAACAAAAGACTTGATTTTATCAGTAATGAATAAATTACTGCAACCTTTGATTACGATATAAAAAAAAAGATGGCTTTTAACCAAGTATTATCTTTAAAGACTTTTGCAAAATATGCATATCCTCATTCACGAACTGCCCAAATGATCCAGGGTCCGTACATAGTAGATTCACAATTTCACATCAACCGTGCATTTGATGTCTAGGCCAGTCCCTCAATGACACTCCTGCTTTGGCTGTTGATAAGCCAACCACAAGGGCTGGAAACTCTCAGTCTCTCTCGAGAGTTCACATAGGCAGGATATATTTTCCACCTCTCCTGAGGGATACTTTTGAAAGACGTATCCTTCAGGAGAGGTGGAACATAGATCCTAACCATGTGAATTCTCGAGAGAGAGACTGAGAATTTCCAGCCTGTGATTGGCTTATCACAGCCAATCAGGAGCGTCGTATGGGACTGGCCTAGACATCAAATACACGGTTGATGTGAATACCAGTAGTAATGTTTCTGTTCCCGCATGCTAACAGAAGAAGTATTTCTTTATGGGTTTGAACAGTTCTGTGAACGTACTATATTACTAAATATAAATTTTATTTTTCTCTTGCAGCGTAGTGTTGGATGTAGCTATATATATACTATATATATATTATATATATATATATATATATATATATATATATATATATATATATATATATATATATATATACTATACATCCAACACTACGCTGCAAGAGAAAAATAAAATTTATAATATAGTACGTTCACAGAAATGTTCAAACCCATAAAGAAATATTTCTTCTGTTAGCATACGGGAACAGAACTTTACTACTGGTCTGAAAATTCTATAACGACAATGTTGCCTTTTTCACTATCCATAAAAGTTCAATGTTCTTTCTTTATTCTTTGTATTACTATCTGAAGACCTCCATTTACAATTCAACCAATTAATTTTTGTAGGAAGGCAAGGGGTGGAGAGAGAGAGAGAGAGAGAGAGAGAGAGAGAGAGAGAGAGAGAAGAATAGAATTAAAAACCCCAAAAATATTTATCTTTCTGTGGGATGTTTTTTTTATATTGTTATTTTTAGTGTTTGTCCGCTTTTGTATAATAATAACTCAGTAATTAACAAGACTGATTTACCATTTTCGCATCTTTATTGTGCAGAAATAATTTCCGTTAATCTGAGTGCTTTTTTTAATGAACTCTCATACTCACCCCCGTCCTTCATACTTTCACAGTCTTAACGACGTCTCATCGTCAAATTCCCACTGTTCCTTCTTGGAATCTCTGAATTGAAGTTATTCAGCAATTTTATGGCTGACCCCTTCACTCCCCTTACTTTATTTCGTGATCATTTACATAATCCTTGATCATCTGTTCTTTAGATCGTACATAAATTCATTACTTATTTGGTTCTGTCTCCTCTTTCTATCTTAATTTATCATTGACTATTCTGCCCTCTTTCCAGCTCATGTTTTTCGCTTACTTGGGGAGTAAGCCTACAAACTGCTTTCTTGACGTTGTTGCTCTTGTTGGGGGGTTAGGAAAGGCCTATGGAAAGTCTCAAAAGTCTGAAAAGGTGTTTCGCGTTGAGTTGAAGATACAGAAATTTTAGGATAGGATATTTGTGATATATTTATTAGAGTGAAAATTTAAAAAAAAATAGATAATGTACATGTTAAACAGTACAGAACAATTATTTCTAATAAAATATAGCGTATTTATTTTAATTTCCGTAGATTTTAGCAAGCTGGAGATCGTATCACGCCTTGTTCAAGCGTCTTTCTACCTGCTTTTGTTTAGCAAAGATACAATAAGGAAAAGCGATATGCTCCAGTTTTTGAAGTAATGTAAATCTTTGATATCACGCGAAACAAAATGGAATTTCTACTCACTAGTAGGAACCTGTTCCACTTGGAGAGACTCGGGAATACATGGAATTCTCTGAATTTGTTCTAGTAAGTTTTAGGAATTCCACCTGACACATAAGGGCTCATGAAAGAGTGGAGGAGCAGACATTTTGAATAAATTTTTATTATTATGACAGTAGGAGAAAATTAGAATTAGTCCTCGGACAGAAATAAACATTAACTGTGCCATTCGATTTCTTAGCGAAAGTAAGTGCATTAGTTAACGAAATCTGAAATCGAATTATTTAATTTTTCAGTTAAAATGTCTGTATCATTACGACAATAATTAACTGGAAATGTAAATTGTGTATTTGACTGAAGAAATATTAACCGTCACTTTTATCGTTTCCAGACGGCTTTTAATTTCCCTTGATAATACTGGGTATTGCAAAACTAATATAAGCCTGGCTATCTAGACTACGTTGTTATTTCGAAAAATAAACGTAACTCGACAGTTATTGAAAGCTATATTCTTTTTTTTTTCCATCTGTCCATCCGCCTGTGGTGTTTGCGCATGGTAACACTGCGTCCCGGGCTTTAAATAATACCATATTTCGAATATTAAAGGTGTAATTCGCACACAGTAAATTATTAAAACTCTTTTCAGTTGCCAATGTACACCCAGATATCCTTTTATTTACCTAAAACTTGCACATATCGTAACTATTTAAAGCCCGGGACGCAAAGTTACCATGCGCAAACACCACAGGCGGATGGACAGATGGAAAAAAACAGAGTATATGAAATGATAATTAAAAGACGATGAATTATTTAGTAATGAAATGTTGTGTAGATATATTTAAAGTTCGTATTTCTGTCGCTAAATTTACATCTGAGAAAAAATAACTATATTTAAGA